>NC_091956.1:79803906-79954235 GCF_031021105.1 Erythrolamprus reginae | reverse complement strand
CCAATAAAAGGAATATGGATAAGAATTCAGAATGCATAAAATAACAGGTTTATTATCATGAATAAAATGGTATTTATTCATCTGCTCAGTTCCCCCTGCGAAATATATACATGCACCCACACATTTTAACTCATGTGAACACAATTTTTTGTATTGTCCCTTGTTCAATCGCTTTTTATTTTGTTGTTTAAAAGCACTTTGGTTATGCAATATTTATTTATTTATTTATTTATTTATTTGATTTGTATGCCGCCCCTCTCCGTAGACTCGGGGTGGCTCACAACACAATAAAACAGTTCATGACAAATCTAATAATTTACAATTTAAAATATTTAAAAAACCCATTATTAAGCAGACATACATACAAACATACCATACATAAATTATATAGGCCCGGGGGAGATATCTCAATTCCCCCATGCCTGACGACAAAGGTGGGTTTTGAGTTTACGAAAGGCAAGGAAGGTAGGGGCAGTTCTAATCTCTGGGGGGAGCTGGTTCCAGAGAGTTGGGGGCCACCACAGAGAAGGCTCTTCCCCTGGGGCCCGCCAACCAACATTGTTTAGTTGACGGGACCCGGAGAAGGCCCACTCTGTGGGACCTAATCGGTCGCTGGGATTCGTGCAGCTGAAGGCGGTCTCGGAGATATTCTGGTCCGATGCCATGAAGGGCTTTATAGGTCATAACCAACACTTTGAATTGTGACCGGAAATTGATCGGCAACCAATGCAGACTGCTTATGAGCATGCGTCTCCATGTTAAGTGTGCTTATGCACATGTATGTATATATCAAGGTTTTTTTAAAGATCTCAACAAGAGAAGCTTGAGAGGCAAACAGAATTTTCAGTGAGAACTCTGTTAATTGCAATCTCCTCTTTTGCAACAAAGGGAGTGGTTTTAATTCAGCACCTAGGATTGCGTAATTATTTAACCACAAGGGGTCCTGATAATTACAAGCTATTTAGTCAGTTCCAATGTCTGTGGAAAGGATAAAAGGATACGATGCACCAGCTTAGAAGGCACCACTAGCATAAGCAACAACAGCACAATTTTCTTCCTTGCTAAATGAAATTTCTGGCCTCCGGGTTTTTTTCAGAGCATTTGCAAAATGAATAGTACTAGTTGCTTTCTGATTATTGCTTTGAATTACTTTCTTGATAAGTGAGCAGCCCTCTAAAGATTACTACCCAGAACACCACTGCTAGAATCCATAATAAATATTAATAAACGAATCCATAATATCTCCAGTCCCAGTTGCATCGTGTTCCCCAAATTGTCACAGACCAGAGTGTTCCATTCTTGCCAGGACATTGCTATATTCCCCACCTTATTCTTCTTACTAGCCTAAAATTAGAAGTACAAATAGGAAATGGCCACCCCATAATAGCACATGCATTTTTCTGGCACTGAGTTCATTAAATAAAATGGGACTTGTACCAAAGGAGCACCCTATGCTTGTTTGCCGCCCTGGTTAAAGGAGTTTCTCTCCAATAACTGTGCTTGAAAGGCAACCTACTTCTTTAAATGCAACATTTCTAAGATAAGTAGTTAATTTTTTAGCAGGATTGTGATGCTCAGCTCCATCCACACACACACCCCTCCACTCTGAATTACCCTGGATTACAAGGTTGTAAAAGGGAGTTTAAAAAGAATTTAGGATGTTTTATCACAGGTGGGGAATTAAAAGGCCTGGGGTGATGTTACCCCAGCCACCCCAGAAACAGATTGATAGCTTCCTTTAGATATCAAATTATAACATTTATTTAAACTAAATTTGAATATCAGTGATTGCAAGACCTCTGTGGTTGCCATATGCTAAATATATTATAATAATTTGTTATCCTCAGCTGATACTTTACGAGGAGCTAGGCCCCTAGAAAAGTTTGCTGATAAGGTAATAATAATAATAATAATAATAATAATAATAATAATAATAATAATAATTCAAGGCCTGGGGGTAATGTTACCACAGCCACCCCAGAAACAGTCAGATGGATTGCTTCTTTAGACATCAAATTATAACATTTATTTAAACTACATTTGTATATCAGTGATTGCCAAGATCTCTGTGGTTGCCATATGCTAAATAAATTATAATAATTTGTTATCCTCAGCTGATACTTTATCAGGAGCTAGTCCCCTAGAAAAGTTTGCTGATAAGATAATAATAATAATAATAATAATAATAATAATAATAATAATAATATTTCGTAAACTACTCAATATTATTTCGTAAACTACTCAAGACTCATGTATACCGCCAGGCATGGGGAAGTTGAGATAGTTCTTCCCCTTAGGCCATTACAAGTTATGCATGGTATGTTTGTGTGTATGTTTGGTTTTATAATAGGGGCTTTTAGTTGTTTTTTATTATTGGATTGTACATGTTGTGTTTATTATTGTTGTTAGCCGCCCCGAGTCTACGGAGAGGGGCGGCATACAAATCCAATAAATTATTATTATTATTAATAATAATAATAACAACAACAACAACAACAACAACAATTTATTAGATTTGTATGCCGCCCCTCTCCGAAGACTCGGGGCGGCTCACAACAGCAATTTAAAAAAAATATAACAATGGGACAAATCTAATAATAAAATATATAAAAGCCCCAACAATTAAAAACCATACAACACATACAATATAATAAGCCTGGGGGAGATGTCTTAGTTCCCCCCATGAGATACGAGAGATAGATCTTTTTACTTTTTTAGTTTTAGAAAGAATCATGTTGTAGGGGGTTTTTCCCCCCCAATAGTATGTGCCACAATTTCGAAGACCCAAACCAATATGACTGCAATCCGTTGACAAAATGGCAACCTAACAGACTGATCCCTTTCACTAGCTCCACTGCTCAAAGACATCTGAGGCCTTACCCTCCTCACAGAAGAAGCCAGACAAAGCCAACGAAAGGAGGAAAGTGGTCCACAGCTTCCCAGCCCATCATTCAAGGGGGCTCCAGAACTCTCCTTCCAAAAGCAGCAGCAGCAGGACCAGAACTCTCCCCACCCAACCTGGTTCTAATTAGCCGGTGGGAAAGGTTGCAGCAGAGAGAAAGAGGGAGTGAGACCAGCTGTGGAGAGCCACTGCCCATCCTGCTTATTTGGGGGGAAACCTTGATAAAGAACAGGAGGAAACACGACAGCCTCCCTCCGGGAATTCAGCATGGAGGAGATTTATTGTTTCAGCCCGTTCACAGGAACTCCTTCTTCTTTGGCAGGGCGTCAGTGTTTTTGTTGCTCCGCTATTTTGTTCTTTAGCTGGAGAGGTCAGGAAAGGTGGCTTAAAGGAACGGATCTCCCTCCTGGAAGAGGTCACTTTGATAATTTTGAAAATGTATTTTTTAAAAAAGGCATTCCGAACACACCCACTCACACTTAACGATGGCCATACTTAAAGCACGATGAATGCTACTATTACTATTTATTTATTTATTTACTTACTTACTTACTTACTTACTTACTTACTTACTTACTTATTTATTTAGTCCAATACACAATGAGAGTTTTAGTGGGTATATACACTAATCCCAGTGGCCGATAAGGCCCCACAGAGTTGGCCTTCTCCGGGTCCCGTCGACCAAACAATGTCATTTGGCGGGCCCCCAGGGGAAGAGCCTTCTCTGTGGCGGCCCCAGCCCCTCTGGAACCAACTCCCCCCAGACATTAGAATGTCCCCCCACCCTCCCTTGTCTTTTGCAAATTACTTAAGACCCACCTTTGTCGCCAGGCATGGGGGAGTTAAGTTATCCTTTCCCCCTAGGCTAATTACAAGTTATGCATGGTATGTTTGTGTGTATGTTTGGTTTTTTTATAATAAGGGTTTTTTTAGTTGTTTTTTATTAATTGGATTGTTCATGTTGTTTTACCACTGTTGTTAACCGCCCCGAGTCTGCGGAGAGGGGGCGGCATACAAATCCAATAAATAATAATAATAATAATAATAATAATAATAATAATAATAATATATATATATATATACATACATACATACATACATACATACATACATACATACATACACATAATAAAATACATGATGAAGGTTATAGAGGAGATACTCATAGTAAAATATATCTATGAAAGAATAGAAAAAAAGATACAGTGGTACCTCGTGATATGAACCCCTCGTGATACGAACACTTCGAGATACGAACCTGGGGGTTCAGAAAATTTTTGCCTCTTCTTACGAACTTTTTTTGCCTTACGAACCCCACCACAGATCGCAAAATGGCCGCTCCGCTGGGCACCGCCACCCCGGCTGTCACCTTTTAAAACCAGCTGGGGGGGCTTCTCTGCATTCTCCAGAACCAGAACCCAAACTTTTCGGGTTCAGGAGGCCGCCGAGAAGCGCCGCCGCCTGCCTGTCACCTTCTTAAACAGCAGGGGGGCTTCTCAGCATTCTCCTGAACCCGAACCCGGAAGTTCAGTTTTGGTTTCCGGAGGCCGCCGAGAAGTGCCTGGCTGTTTCAGAAGGTTTACAGCCGGGCGGCGGCGCTCGGCGGGAGCGCCGTTTTTGCGATCGGCAGTGGCGGTTTTGGCCGATCTTGAGGCTGGAAAGGAGGTGGGGAATCCCAATAGGGAATTCCATGGGCGGAGCTTTGACGTCACAAAGACGTCCTTCCTGGTGGCTACGTCTGAAATAGTATAGGGTTTCCTGCTTATGCAGGGGGTTGGACTAAAAGACCTCCCAAGATCCCTTTCCAGCTCTGTTATTTTATTTTATTCTGTTCTAAATTGAGGCATCTTGTGAGAAACTGTTATACAAAGGCCCCTACTATTTGTCAATGAGCTCCACATTGTATTCCAGACTAATTAAAAGGGGAAACAAATGAATCAATCTCCTCAACATCATGTTGTTGTTGTTTTTTAAATGGAAATATTGATTATGTTTTTTTAACTGGAAGTAAAACATAAGCCATATGTAAGGCTTCATTTTCGAAAAGAATACAAACTCCACTTCTTGTAGCACTAATTACATTCTTGATCCAAATTTTATGTTAGGTAAAATCAACAATAACAATGAGGAGAGAAGCTGAAGTGAGATAGGAAGAAGTAATCCTTCATTATCTGCCAAAAATACGTTTCAGCCTTTGTTATTATGAAATAATTTTGTGTAGCATCTGGGCAAAGCAGGTACAGTGGAACCTCAAGATACGAACTTAATTGGTTCCAGGGAAAGGTTCGTAACACGAAAGGTTCGTAAGACGAAACATTGTTTCCCATAGGAAACAATGTAAAGTCAATTAATCCGTGCAACAAAAAAAAAACAACCGCAAAAAAAACGCTGGCCGCCCGGCTGTCACCTTTAAAAACAGCCGGGCGGCTTCCCTCTCTCTCTCTCTCCTTCCTCCCTCCTCCCTCCTCTTCCTCCTCCTCCCGTATTCCACCTCCCTCCCCAGCCCGCTAGGCAGGCCAGTGGTCCCCGTCACGGCGGCCCCGATTGAGGGGCCGGCGGTCTCCGCCAGGGAGAGCTTCCTGGCTTTCGTTCTTGTTGGATTCGCGCGTTTTCATGCCCAGGAAGCTCTCCGAAGTGAGGAGAACCGCCGCTGTCGCCGCTCGGCCGCGCCCTCCTCGCCCGCCGCCCGCCCCGCCTGCCCAGGATGCAGACCTGCTGCCTCGCCCTGCGCCTGCTGCCGGCCCGATCCTGCGTCTATTGCTTCTGGGCTGGTTCCATTCTGTTCCCTACCGGCCCGATTGAGGGGCCGGCGGGAGGGAAAAGCGAATGCCTCTCTTCGTTGCGCTGCCTGGCTGGCAGCGGAAGATGTAAACGAGCCCACGGGGGCCGGTCTCCGTGGCCGACAGGGAACGGAGCCTTCCATGGCGGCTGCCTGCTGGGCTGGTAAGAGGGGGAGCCGAGCCCAGCCCCCGTGAGCTCGGTTACATCTTCCGCTGCCAGCCCAGGCCATGCTGGTGGAAGCGCAACAAAGAAAGGAAGGTCCTACCTCTCCCCCCAGCGAAAACCCCCAAAGATTGTTTGCTGCCATACGATTTAGCAGCAAAGTGACGTGGATGGATGGAAAGCTGAAACAGCCCGGTTTCAGCTTTCCATCCCTTCACGTCACTTCGCCGCTAAATCGTGTGGCAGCAAACAATCTTTGGGGTTTTCGCTGGGGGGGGGGGGGAGGAAGTTAGGAAGGTCCTACTTCTCCCCCCAGCGAAAACCCCAAAGATTGTTTGCTGCCATACGATTTAGCAGCAAAGTGACGTGGATGGATGGAAAGCTGAAACAGCCCGGTTTTAGCTTTCCATCCCTTCACGTCACTTCGCCGCTAAATCGTGTGGCAGCAAACAATCTTTGGGGTTTTCGCTGGGGGGGGGGGGAGGAAGTTAGGAAGGTCCTACTTCTCCCCCCCAGCGAAAACCCCAAAGATTGTTTGCTGCCATACGATTTAGCAGCAAAGTGACGTGGATGGATGGAAAGCTGAAACAGCCCGGTTTCAGCTTTCCATCCCTTCACGTCACTTCGCCCGCTAAATCGTGTGGCAGCAAACAATCTTTGGGGTTTTCGCTGGGGGGGGGGGGGGGGAGGGAAGTTAGGAAGGTCCTACTTCTCCCCCCCAGCGAAAACCCCAAAGATTGTTTGCTGCCATACGATTTAGCAGCAAAGTGACGTGGATGGATGGAAAGCTGAAACAGCCCGGTTTTAGCTTTCCATCCCTTCACGTCACTTTCGCCGCTAAATCGTGTGTGGCAGCAAACAATCTTTGGGGTTTTCGCTGGGGGGGGGGAGGAAGTTAGGAAGGTCCTACTTCTCCCCCCCAGCGAAAACCCCAAAGATTGTTTGCTGCCATACGATTTAGCAGCAAAAGTGACGTGGATGGATGGAAAGCTGAAACAGCCCGGTTTCAGCTTTCCATCCCTTCACGTCACTTCGCCGCTAAATCGTGTGGCAGCAAACAATCTTTGGGGTTTTCGCTGGGGGGGGGGGGAGGAAGTTAGGAAGGTCCTACTTCTCCCCCCAGCGAAAACCCCAAAGATTGTTTGCTGCCATAACGATTTAGCAGCAAAGTGACGGTGGATGGATGGAAAGCTGAAACAGCCCGGGTTTCAGCTTTCCATCCCTTCACGTCACTTCGCCGCTAAATCGGTGTGGCAGCAAACAATCTTTGGGGTTTTCGCTGGGGGGGGGGAGGAAGTTAGGAAGGTCCTACTTCTCCCCCCAGCGAAAACCCCAAAGATTGTTTGCTGCCATTACGATTTAGCAGCAAAGTGACGTGGATGGATGGAAAGCTGAAACAGCCCGGTTTCAGCTTTCCATCCCTTCACGTCACTTCGCCGCTAAATCGTGTGGCAGCAAACAATCTTTGGGGTTTTCGCTGGGGGGGGGGGAGGAAGTTAGGAAGGTCCTACTTCTCCCCCCAGCGAAAACCCCAAAGATTGTTTGCTGCCATACGATTTAGCAGCAAAGTGACGTGGATGGATGGAAAGCTGAAACAGCCCGGTTTCAGCTTTCCATCCCTTCACGTCACTTCGCCGCTAAATCGTGTGGCAGCAAACAATCTTTGGGGTTTTCGCTGGGGGGGGGAGGAAGTTAGGAAGGTCCTACTTCTCCCCCCCAGCGAAAACCCCAAAGATTGTTTGCTGCCATACGATTTAGCGGCGAAGTGACGTGGATGGATGGAAAGCTGAAACAGGCGAAAGGCGAGGAAGCCTATTGTAGCAGCTGCCACAGCGGAGACATTTGGGGGTTTTGGCTGGGGAGGGAGGGGAAGGCAGGAGGTCCGGCCCTTCATTTGCCCTCCCAGCAAAAGGCAAAAGCCGCGCAGCTCCGCATCGCCGAAGGAGGCTTAACCCCACCACTCTGTCCCACTCCTCGGCCGTATCCGGCATAACTTCCTCCTGCCTATCCCCGCTCTTCTGCCGGCCACGGCCGAGGGGTGGGGACAGAGGGGTGGGGTTAAGCCTCCTTCGGCGATGCGGAGCTGTGCGGCTTTGTCTTTTGCTGGGAGGGCAAATGAAGGGCCGGACCTCCTGCCTTCCCCTCCCCCCCCCCAGCCAAAACCCCAAATGTCCTCCGCTGTGGCAGCTGCTACAATAGGCCTTCCTCGCCTTTCGCCCGTGCCTGGCGGGAGCTGAAGAGTGCTTTGCCCAGTGCAAAGTTGACAGCAAGCAGCTCCGCAGTCCCGAAAGGAGGCTTAAACCCCACCTCTCTGTCCCACCCCTCGCCCGTGGCCGGCAGAAGAGCGGGGGATAGGCAGGAGGAAGTTATGCCGGATACGGGCGAGGGGTGGGACAGAGGGGCGGGGTTAAGCCTCCTTTGGGGACTGCGGAGCTGCTTGCTGTCAACTTTGCACTGGGCAAAGCACTCTTCACCTCCCGCCAGGCACGGGCGAGGGCGTGGAAGCTTATTGTAGCTCGCCCATGGCCGGCAGAAGATCGCTCTTGCCCGGCTTCCCCGCGAGGCATCAGGTCAGCATTCTGGGCGGGCGGGGCGGCGGACGAGGAGGGGGAAAGCCTCCTGCAGCAGCTGCCACAGCCGCCGGCTTCCCCCGCCGCCCGCCCCACAGAATGCTGACCTGATGCCTCGCGCGGAAGCCGGGCAAGAGCGATCTTCTGCCGGCCATGGGCGAGCGGCAGGGAGTCGGGGGCTGCTGGCAAGCGCCCCAGACTGGCTGTGACCTTTTAAAACAGCCGGGGGGCTTCCCAGGAGCCTCCGGAAGCCAAACGCCAAACCCGAACTTCCGCGTTCGGCGTTGGGAGGCTCCTGAGAAGCCGCCCGGCTGTTTTAAAAGGTGACCGCCGGGCTGGGGGGCTTCCCAGCACCCCCCCCGAACCCCGAACCTGGAAGTTCGGCAAAAGTTCGGGATTCGGGAGGTTGCTGGGAAGCCCCCCAGCCCGGCGGTCACCTTTTTAAAACAGCCCGGGGCTTCCCAGGAGCCTCCCAATGCCGAACCCGGAAGTTCGGGTTTGGCGTTCGTAACTTGAAAAAAGTTCGTAAGAAGAGGCAAATTTTTTCTGAACCCCGGGTTCGTATCACGAATTGTTCGTAAGACGAGGGGGTTCGTATCTTGAGGTACCACTGTATCCTGAAATTATTATTAGCATTATAACCAAAAGCAGTTAATATCACATGACATTGAGTATATCCAGGGAAGGGCTGCAAAATTTTTTACTACCACACTGTGGGCGTGGCTTATTGTGTGGGTGTGGCTTGATGGTCATGTGACCAGGTAGGAGTGGCTTGCCAGCCATATGACCAGGAGGGAGCGCCTTGACAATCATATGACTGGGGATGGTTTAAAGGTCATGTGACTAGGTGGGAATGGCCTACCGACCAAGATAAGTTTTTAAATAGGACTCTTTTTCAGTTGATTAAGTCACATTATTTGAATAGCCACCAAAAGGACAAATGATAGACAGCATCATTTGTTCAGGAGCACAGTAACATTTTAAGGTTTCGTGCTGAACCCACAAGGTCCAGTAGGATAACAGATTAGGCAAGTAGCTCAATTTTCTTTAATTGCTATAAATGTTCCGTTCTAGATAATGATTAAAATGATTCAAGCATTTATGAGTAAAAACATACTATTTAATTATTGCCTATTTTAAAAGTAATTAAGGATCATACTAAGGTACTAGAGAAGTAAGTCAATTAAATAATAAATAAATAAATAAATGATAGATAGATAGATAGATAGATAGATGATTGATAGATGATAGATGATAGATAGATAGATAGATAGATAGATAGATAGATAGATGATAGATGGATAGATGATAGATAGATAGATAGATAGATGATTGATAGATGATAGATGATAGATAGATAGATAGATAGATAGATAGATAGATAGATAGATAGATAGATGATTGATAGATGATAGATGATAGATGATAGATAGATAGATAGATAGATAGATAGATGATAGATGGATAGATGATAGATAGATAGATAGATAGATAGATGATAGATAGATAGATAGATAGATAGATAGATAGATGATTGATAGATGATAGATGATAGATAGATAGATAGATAGATAGATAGATAGATAGATAGATGATAGATGGATAGATGATAGTTAGATAGATAGATAGATAGATGATAGATAGATAGATAGATAGATAGATAGAGATAGATAGATAGATAGATAGATAGATAGATAGATAGATAGATAGATAGATGATATATAGATAGATAGATAGATAGATAGATAGATAGATAGATAGATAGATAGATAGATAGATAGATAGATAGATAGATGATATATAGATAGATAGATAGATAGATAGATAGATAGATAGATAGATAGATAGATAAGATGATAATGTAACGTTTGTCTGGACAACGTAAGGCTGGCATTCAGCTGAAGCTAACTAGAACAATGATGAAATGGTGCACCACTGAACTTATTTTTAAAAATTTGAGGGGGGGGAATCTAGTTCTGAAAAAGAAAAAATGATGTTAAACAAACCCTCCTGTGTTTAAGCAGCAATCTTTTTATCTACAAGCCAAGTTAGCTGCAGAAGTCGTTAGAAACCATGGTAACAGTTGACTTAGTTGCAGAGGAATTCCTGCTTCTGTGAACCTTTGGAGTTAGCTTGCAGCAAAGTAAAGCAGAGGAGCCAGAATGGACGGGGCAGCTCAAGCAACATAAGGGAGAAAGAAAAAACCGCAGCCAAAAATATGTCTGGAGGTCATATTTGAAGCAGGGCTGAAAACAGAGTGATGATGTATGTTCCTGACTTTCAGCAATGGTTGCTAGCACATTCTAGCGAAGAGTCAATTGGGAAGTATAAATAAACCCAATGAAATGCAGAAGAACTAGTAAAAGTGAAAGAAAAATTAAGGGATGTTTACAGATCCACAAATATCATGAGAGCAGATAGATTGAAGCTGAGTCAAAGATACTTAACTTGAGATCTAATAAATCAATGTCCAACACTTTGGGAAGAAGAATCTGAACTCCAAATACAAACTGAATAATCAAATCATCACAGATAATCCCCACACGGTTAAAGACCTTGGTATACTAATAAGAAAAGATTTAAATGCCAAAGCCCACTGCAACAATATAGCCAAGAAGGCTTCAAGGGTTGTAAACCTAATCCTACGTAGCTTCTGCTCTGACAATCTCACACTACTTACCAGAGCTTACAGAACTTTTCCCAGACCCATCCTCGAATACAGCTCATTCGTTTGGAACCCATATCGCATCTCAGACATTGACACCCTTGAAAATGTCCAAAGATACTTCACCAGAAGAGCCCTTCACTCCTCCACTCGAAATAGAATACCTTACGAGACTAGACTTTCAATCCTGGGCCTAGAAAGCCTAGAACTAAGACGCCTTAAACAAGATCTAAGTATTGCCCACAACATCATATGCTGCAACATCCTGCCTGTCGGTGACTACTTCAGCTTCAACCACAACAACACAAGAGCACACAACAGATTTAAACTTAGTATTAACCGCTCCAAACTTGACTGTAAAAAATATGACTTCAGTAACCGAGTTTGTCGAAGCGTGGAACTCATTACCGGACTCCATAGTGTCATCCCCAAACCCCCAACACTTTACCCTTAGATTATCTCCGGTTGACCTATCCAGATTCCTATGAGGTCAGTAAGGGGCGAGTACAAGTGCACTAGAGTGCCTTCCGTCCCCTGTCCTATTGCTCTCCTATATCTCCTATACCTTTCTTCTATTCCCATATCTCTTCTTCTATTCTTTCATTGATATGTTCTATTACTATACCTTCTTTTCTATTATTTCTTAGATATATTTTACTATGAGTATCTCCTCTATAACGTTCATCATTTATTTTACTATGTGTATATAGATATATACCCACTAAAACCCTCATTGTGTATTGGGCAAAATAAATAAATAAATAAAATAAATAAATAAACTTTAGTTATAAGAGAAATTTTTATAAACTTCTTGAAGATAATTTCAGTTTGTTACGAGGTTTAATATCTGGGACTGGTGGTGGTGTGCTATTCTTTGTTTGAACCAAAACATAACCTGCTATTTATTGAAGATGCTTGGCCTAAGCTTGTGGTCTGTGCTATCTTATTAATCCATTCTTCAAAAATGTCTCTCCAATGATGTTTTGGTGTTCTAGGAAGAGTCTGTCCTGCATATTTATTAAATTTAGAGTAGATTCTATATTAGGGAACAGACCTTACCAGGAATTTGCCAGGAAGTGTGGCTAGGGTGCCAAAAATGTCTGGGTCAAGTTTCTGTCATAGACTAATGACTGATCAGTATCTTAAAAGAAATTACAATTTCCTCATTGTTGCTCTTGCTAATTGTGCACATCAGTTCACATTTTCCTTTATTTTAAATGACATACCAAATTTAGACTGATAATGTTTTCCATTCGCATTCTAGCCCTAAACTTATTTATTTATTTATTTATTCATTTATTCATTCATTCATTCATTCATTCATTCATTCATTCATTCATTCATTCATTCATTCATTCATTCAGTTAGTTAGTTAGTTAGTTAGTCCAATACACAATGAGGGTTTTAGTGGGTATATATCAACCTTTCTAATGCCGCAACCACTTAATACAATTCCTCATTTTGGGGTCACTCCCAATCATAAGTCTAGCACCAATTTGCCGAACAGAGCTTTAAGCTGATTGGCAGGAAGGTCAGAGGGGCACTCCCACTGTAAAAGCCTGATTGGTCAGATTGTAAAAATATATTCAAGGCGCCAGAATAGAAGCTTTAGTTCCTAACACCGTGGGAAATTTTTCTTTTCGCATAGTCTTAAACGACTCCTGTGAAATGGTCATTCGACCCCCGCCCCAAAGGGGTCCCGACCCCCAGGTTGAGAACCACTGTTTAGAGGATGGAGAATCATTTTGAAATGCTTTGCAAGACACCACTTTTCAACACAACTGATAACACACTCACTCTCCAAAAAGATCTGGACTTTGACTCAGACTGGTCTAACACCTGGCAACTTCAAATATCAACCAACAAATGCTCTACCCTCCACATCGGCAAAAAGAATCCAAACCGCACATACGAACTGAATAAACAATCTCTCACTGCTAACCCACATTCAGTAAAAGACCTGGGAATACTAATATCGAATGACCTAAGTGCTAAAGCCCACTGCAACAATATCGCCAAAAAAGCTTCTAGAGTTGTTAACCTGATCCTACGCAGCTTCTGCTCAGGCAATCTCACACTACTCACAAGAGCCTACAAAACTTTTGCCAGACCCATCCTAGACTACTGCTCATCTGTCTGGAACCCATACCACATCTCAGACATCAACACCCTTGAAAATGTCCAAAGATATTTCACCAGAAGAGCCCTTCACTCCTCCACTCGGAACAGAATATCCTACGAAAATAGACTAACAATCCTGGGCCTAGAAAGCCTAGAACTACGGCGCCTAAAACACGATTTGAGTATTGCCCACAAGATCATATGCTGCAACGTCCTACCGGTCAATAACTACTTCAGCTTCAACCGCAACAGCACAAGAGCACGCAACAGATTCAAACTTAATACGAACCGCTCCAAACTTGGCTGTAAAAAATATGATTTCAACAATCGAGTTATCAAAGCGTGGAACTCATTACCGGACTCAATTGTGTCAACCCCTAACCCCCAACACTTCTCCCTTAGACTCTCCACGATTGACCTCTCCAGGTTCCTAAGAGGCCAGTAAGGGGCGTACATAAGTGCACTGGTGTGCCTTTCGTCCCCTGTCCAATTGTCTTTCCTTTCTTTCACCTATCTTATATATTCTCTTCCTTTCATATATCCTCTCCTCTAAGTTCACCTTCACCCTTATATATATTACCACATGTCCATTTTTCTTCCTATATACAGTATTTGTATATTGGACAAATGAATAAATAAATAAATAAATAAAATAAACATTGGAACAGGTACAAAGCACCTCTCTTTAAATCAGTAAGGTAGGTTTGTCTTTTCTGCTGTTTGTACAGCTGCTACCTAAGCTGCTGATTGTCACTCACTTTCCACCAAAGCATAACGGGAGACATTCAGGAAGAGGTTCCAGAACAGCTGTGCAAACGCGAGGAAAAAATAATGAGAGAAGCAGCTGCTTTCCTGGTTCGGGGAGAGTAGCTTTCTATGATCTCACATCGTTGCAGCGCACCTTTCCATAGGGTTTGTACAGCCATAGTCAATGCATCACCCTCTCTCTAAATATCGCATGCGCTTCTCTGAGAATTGCAGCTCCTGTTGCAAGGAAGTTCTTGTTCCCATGGATGATGTAGCTTGGAAACAAAATTGTTCCAGTGAGTCATTCATCCACCTCTCGACTAAAAACAGGAAGAATAACACATTCCTTTAAGAGCAGAGGGAGTGGGAATCCCAGTGATTGTGAGTCTTTGTGTTTCAACTTGATCTCTGGCCAGTGTCACTGCTTGTGGCTGCTGTGAAAATATGTTCTGCTAGTCCCGTCTGTCTCTCTTTTTTATTTATTTATTTATCTATCTATCTATCTATCTATCTATCTATCTATCTATCTATCTATCATCTATCTATCTATCTATCTATCTACCTACCTATCATCTATCTATCTATCTATCTATCTATCTATCTATCTATCTATCTATCTATCTAACTATATATTTATTTATTTATCTATTTATTTATTTATCTATCTATCTATCTATCATCTATCTATCTATCTATCTATCTATCTATCTATTTAACTATCTATCTATCTATCTATTTATTTATCTATCTATCTATTTATTTATTTATCTATTTATTTATCTGTCTGTCTGTCTGTCTGTCTGTCTGTCTGTCTGTCTGTCTGTCTATCTATCTATCTATTTATTTTGTCCAATACACAATGAGGGTTTTAGTGGGTATATATCTATATACACATAGTAAAATACATGATGAAGGTTATAGGGGAGATACTCATAGTAAAATATATCTAAGAAATAATAGAAAAGAAGGTATAGTAATAGAACATATCAATGAAAGAGTAGAAGAAGAGATATAGGAATAGAAGGAAGGTATAGGAGATATAGGAGAGCAATAGGACAGGGGACGGAAGGCACTGTAGTGCACTTGTACTCGCCCCTTATTGACCTCTTAGGAATCTGGATAGGTCAACCGTAGATAATCCAAGGGTAAAGTGTTGGGGGTTTGGGGATGACACTATGGAGTCCGGTAATGAGTTCCACGCTTCGACAACTCGGTTACTGAAGTCACATTTTTTACAGTCAAGTTTGGAGCGGTTAATATTAAGTTTAAATCTGTTGTGTGATCTTGTGTTGTTGTGGTTGAAGCTGAAGTAGTCCAATAATGATGAGCATTGGCAGCTGGGTATGATCACTCTCTCCAACCAGGTATGAGAACTTCCTTGGTTCTCAAGGGAAAATATTTTGTTTTGACTACAGAATCCCCTCTATGTCAGCTCCAATGTGACTACAGAATCCCACCTATTCCTCAGCTCCAGTGAAGTGGTCAAAAATGGCTTCAGTCAGGTCTGCTTCAGGGTTGACACCCAAGTTATAGACAGCATGTAAATTGTGTCAGTTGCATGATGAAATGACACACATGTCATTTACAATCCTTGTAGATGTCCATGCTAGTTCTATATATTGTATTTCTCTTTCTAATATTTATCTATTTCTACCAGGAACCCAGCATTTTTTCTAATGGTCTTCAGAACATATTTGCTCCCACATTTTCTTCTGATTGGATGATGAGAGACAATTTCCTAGCCAATAGGAATTTTGACAGGGAGTTGGAAACTGATTAAAAGCCTTTAAAAAAACCTCTAATTAAAAGCAAAGTTCCCCTTTTCTTTCGGTGATTAATTTGTATTGCTCTGTCTGTCTACATATGCCACCATTTTGTGTGTGTGTGTGTGAAAGAGAGAGAGGGGGGAGGAAGGGAGGGAGAGAGAGAGAAAGAGAGAGAGGGAGGGAGGAAGGGAGGGAGAGAGAGAAAGAAAGAGAAAGAGAGAGGGGGGAGGAAGGGAGGGAGAGAGAGAGAGAAAGAGAAAGAGGGAGAGGGAGGGAGGAAGGGAGGGAGAGAGAGAAAGAGAAAGAGAGAGGGAGGGAGGAAGAGAGGGAGAGAGAGAGGGGGGAGGAAGGGAGGGAGAGAGACAGAGAAAGAGAGAGAGGGGGGGGAAGGAGGAAGAGAGGGAGAGGGAGAGAGAGAGAGAGAGAAAGAGAGAGGGAGAGGGAGGGAGGAAGGGAGGGAGAGAGAGAAAGAGAGAGAGAGAGAGAAAGAGAGAGAGGGAGGGAGGGAGGAAGGGAGGGAGAGAGAGAAAGAAAGAGAAAGAGAGAGAGGGGGGAGGAAGGGAGGGAGAGAGAGAGAGAAAGAGAAAGAGGGAGAGGGAGGGAGGAAGGGAGGGAGAGAGAAAGAAAGAGAGAGAGAGGGAGGGAGGAAGAGAGGGAGAGAGAGAGGGGGGAAGGAGGAAGAGAGGGAAAGAGAGAGAGAAAGAGAAAGAGAGAGAGAAAGAGAAAGAGAGGGAGAGGGAGGGAGGAAGGGAGGGAGAGAGAGAGAAAGAGAGAGAGAGAGAGAAAGGGAGGGAGGGAGGAAGAGAGAGAGAGAGAGAGAGAGGGGAAGAGAGGAAGAGAGAGAGACAGAGACCTAGCTCTGTGATTTGAGATATCACAAAGAAAATAAGATCTGAGAACACTGGATAAACATGAGTAGCAAACCCAGATTTGAGCGGAATGCTAAACAAAATCAAATGTCACAACAATGGTGAAATAGCCCAGAAATGAAAAGAAGTGTTAACCCCCACAATCAAGGAATGGATTGAAAAGGTAATGGAACTGACAGAGATAGTGAAGCTGACTGCATTAATTAGGGACAAGAATGTAACTCTCCGGGTTTTCTTTGCGAAAGAGGAAAAAGAAAGAAACTTTGGCTTTTGAAGTGGATAATTGTTATAGAAATGGTCAGTGGTTAGTATTTGGCAGAACTTAAAAGTTGATATGATAACTCTCCTATGTATTTTTTTGCACTGAAAAAAGTCGGAAGTCACTGCTTTTTTTAAAAAATAATTTTTTCCCCTTTCACTCACTTTATCACCTTATTCCCTCTTCCTTTCCAGTTTTTCCATTACATTTATTTTTATTTGTATTTTATATTAAGGGAAAAAACCCTACTGAAATATACTGTGCATATTTTTTTAAAGGTGAAGTAGCAATGATTTTCAGCTACTATAAAGAGGAAATATTTAAAAATAGAGTTTCAGATCTACCAAAAAATGCTGGAGGGCTTTTCAAAGCTTTTTGATTCTGCTCATCAATTACTAGGTAGAGAAGACTGTTAAAACATTTATGAAAACAGACAGGAATACTCAGGACACAGCTCTTCCTCTGATTTACATGTTTTCTTTTATCCCCACCAACATTTCTAGTTTCTTGAACAGACGACTGTGTAAATTTGTCAGGAGATAGACATAGATAGAGTTAATAGAGGTATAATAGACAAAGAGGTATAATACTCACAAGAGCCTACAAAACTTTTGCCAGACGCATCCTTGAATACAGCTCATCTGTCTGGAACCCATACCACATCTCGGACATCAACACCCTTGAAAACGTCCAAAGATACTTCACCAGAAGAGCCCTTCACTTCTCCACTCGAAACAGAATACCCTACGAAAATAGACTAACAATTCTGGTCCTAGAAAGCCTAGACCTACGGCACCTAAAACACGATTTAAGTATTGCCCACAAGATCATATGCTGCAACGTCCTACCGGTCAATGACTACTTCAGCTTCAACCGCAACAACACAAGAGCACGCAACAGATTCAAACTTAATATTAACCGCTCCAAACTTGACTGCAAAAAATATGACTTTAACAATCGAGTTGTCGAAGCGTGGAGCTCATTACCCGACTCAATAGTGTCAACCCCTAACCCCCAACATTTCTCCCTTAGACTATCCATGACTGACCTCTTCAGGTTCCTAAGAGGTCAGTAAGGGGCGTACATAAGTGCACTAGTGTGCCTTTCGTCCCCTGTCCAATTGTCTTTCCTTTATCTCATATCTCATATATATTTTCTTCCTTTCATATATCTTCTCCTCTATTTTTGCATATTATCTTTATATATATTACTTCATGTCTATTCTCTTCCATATGTATTGTGTATTGGACAAATGAATGAATGAATAAATAAAATAAAATATTATGAACTGCAGTGACACAGTGGTTAGGCTGCAGTACTGCAAGCTATTCCTGCTGACTCCAGGCTGCCTGCAATTTGGCAATTCAAATCTCAAGGTTGACTCAGCCTTTCATCCTTCTGAGATGGGTAAAATGAGGACCCAAATTGTTGGGGGCAATATGCTGACTCTTTAAACTGTTTAGAGTGGGCTACAAAGCACTGTAAAGCGGTATATAAGTGCTATTGCTATATAGATTATATTGGTATTTAGATATAGATATAAATGATATATACTGTAGATTATTATTATTATTATTATTATTATTATTATTAGTAGTAGTAGTAGTAGTAGTAGTAGTAGTAGTTGTTCTGTCTGGGTGCCCCCAGACTTCAGCACCAACTGAAAAAAGCAGCCAGACACGCTGGTAAAACGCAAAGTCACTTTATATTTTTGAACACAAACACAGAGAAAAAACTGTTCTTACACACTGGGATGCTATGAGGCTTCACAGAAGAGTCACGACGGCCAGACAATACAACAGGCTTCTTGCTGGCACACCCACCACTGTAGAGAATAAGACCCACGCCTCCCCCAAGGTTTCAGCCTTCAAGGCCACAAGCCAGAATCAGAGATGCCAAGGATTGCAGCAAGGTCACAGGACTCCCAAAAGATAATTCTCCACAATACAGGAAGGGCGGGCCTGCCTTTTCAGCCTTTCTGGGGAGAACCACACCCAAACCCAGCTGTTGCCTATTAGGGATGGTAATACCTGGCTAATTGTCCCCTTCGTTGTGCTGCTCTTCTCTGCCTGAGATCGATGATGGCTTGTGTGTTCTCATCTAAGGACTCCAGGCTACTCGCTGGGGAGAGCTCCACCCCGGGGGTCTCAGGCTGTTCTCCCTCTCCCTCGGCCTGCAATTCCTCCTCCCCGTCTGCCTGGTCCTCCTCCTCCTGTTCCTCGTCCTCCCCCTCTGAGCATGGAGCCGGCAGAATGCCAGCCGTTCCCTGAGGAGCCTCAGACTGAATCACAACAAGTAGTAGTAGTAGTATTAATTAGATTTGTATGCCGCCCCTCTCGGAGTGGCTTACAACAACAATAAATACAATAAAATACAAACCCAATATAAACTATATCAAAAAACCCATTATTATAAAAACTAACAATTCTAAAACAGTCATACCAATCTCATATGTTGAGTCAGAAAGGTAAGGGGAGAAATTCAAAGTGTTGGTTATGACCTATAAAGCCCTTCATGGCATTGGACCGGAATATCTCCGGGACTGCCTTCTGCCGCACGAATCCCAGCGATCAGTTAGGTCCCACAGAGTTAGCCTTCTCCGGGTCCCGTTGACTAAACAATGTCGTCGGGCGGGACCCAGGGGAAGAGCCTTCTCTGTGGCGGCCCCGACCCTCTGGAACCAACTCCCCCCGGATATCAGAGTTGCCCCCACCCTCCTTGCCTTTCGTAAGCTCCTCAAAACCCCCCTCTGTTGTCAGGCATGGGGGAACTGAAATTTTCCCTTCCCCTAGGCTTATAGAATTTATACATGGTATGTTTGTATGTATGATTGGTTCTTTAAATTGGGGTTTTTTAGATCATTTTTAATATTAGATTTGTTTACATTGTCTTTTTATTATTGTTAGCCACCCCGAGTCTGCGGAGAGGGGCGGCATACAAATCTGATTAATAAATAATAAATAAATCATAATAAATTAATCCCCCCATGCTTGGCGGTATAGATGGGTCTTCAACATTTTACGGAAGGCAAGGAGGGTGGGGGCAGAACCTGTCAGAACCTACTGGATTTCACCCCTGGTCCGAAGGCTTAATGTGCTTCTCTGTTCGAGATTGTTGGCAAGATTGGGAGAGGGCAAAGCCGTAGGAACATTTGGTAGCAAAAGTGCCATCTCTCGGCAAAAGGAGGCCTGAAAGAAGACTCAAAACGTGTGACGAGATGTCAATTTGAACCCTTTGTTTTCCAGATATCTACAATGACTTGTGGCCTTCATGTGTTTTATTTTTTTCCCATGCTGGGTGGCACACATATCTGGTTAAACAAACAAACAAATAAATATTAACTGTGATGAATGGCTAGATGGACAATAAACAATAACTTTTGTTTCCGTGTTCGCTTAGGAAGGATATTTTTGGCCACACGTGTTTCCATTGCCCGAAGGACCATTTCCTGATAATGCAATTGAGCGTTTAATACCGAGTTGCAGACAAATGAAAGAATTGATCAAACAAGGGATGTTCATTGAAGCAGAGGGTTCTGAGAATTTAGATTTCTTCGAGCCCATTGAGCAGTGTTTAACAGCAATTGTAATGATGATTTTAATTTGTATTTAAATAATCCATTACAAGGATTATTTTTTGTGGTAGTTAGCTCTGGCCCAGCTCCTGCCCCAAGGACTGTGGATGTGGGGGGAGACATCCACATGCTGCAGGCCTGTTTTGCCCCCGGTGGAATCTGCTGATGAAGGCTCCTCTGACCAAGAAGACATGAGTGACAGGGAGGAGGAGAGTGTGGCAGACAGCTCAGAAGGAGATCAATTATCTAGCTCCTCCTTGGATTCGGAACAAGAGTTAATGATACAGCCACGCATGCGGAGAGCGATGCATAGGCAGCAACAACTGAGAGATTATTATCAAAGAAAATGAGGCCACCTGTGGTTGGGTGGGGCTGTGGTCATTAGTGCCTTACAAGGCCAAGGTTGCAAGTTCAAGTCCCAGTGAGGGTATGGCTAGCTGATGAGGCCAAAATAAGGCCAAAATAGATCTGTCCTAGTCTTCCTTAATTTTCAAATTCAGCAAAAACATATGACCCATACAGAATATAGTTTGTCGGCTATGAATAAATTAACTGCCTTGGAAATGGCCCTGGGTTGGGCCAAGAGGCAAAAAAGGAGCTGTGATGTTCCTTCAATACAGCAGGGTGATTCGACACAAAAAACATGTAGCCCTTCCCTGGCGCAGAGCTGAAGGGATTGGATACTGTAGCCTAGAAGTTAATTCTATGCCTTACATGTCCAAGGTTGCAAGTTCAAGTGCTAGTGAGGGTATGGCTAGCTGATGAGGCCAAAATAAGGCTGAAATAGATCTGTCCTAGTCTCCCTTAATTTTCAAATTCAGCAAAAACATGTGACACACACAGAGAGAGACACACACACAAAGAAACAGAAAAAGGTTTTCCCCTGTCCAGTCATGTTTGAGTCTAGGGGTTGGTGCACATCTCCATTTCTCACTAAGAGCCAGTGATGATATCCAAACACACTTCTATGATCATGTAGCAAGCATAACTAAACACGGCCACTAGAATGGTACCTTTTTATCTACTCGCATTTGCATGGTTTTGAACAGCTAAGTGGGCAGGAGCTTAGGGAACTAATGAAAACTCACCCCATCACATAGCAGTTGGGTCTCAAACCTGGGCTGCACGAAACCTAGCAACCAGTTAGGTCCCACAGAGTGGGTCTTCTCCGGGTCCCGTCAACTAAACAATGCAGCATTGTTTAGTTGACGGGACCCGGAGAAGACCCACTCTGTGGGACCTAACTGGTTGCTAGGTTTCGTGCAGCAGAAGGTGGTCCCTGAGATAATCTGGTCCAGTGCCATGAAGGGCTTTAAATCAACTTTCCTCCAAAAATATTTGGAAATAAATAAGTTAATGAAGTAGCCATTTGGAGAATGGATGAAACTAGGAGAAAACACAATTCCTTCAGTTCAAAGGCAGAACAAAACCATAAGGTCCTGTTTAAGGTTAAAAGGTAACAACAACATAATCAGCTGCATCCTTCATGATAAGTATAACATGCAATTTGACCTTCAGACACAAAATTTCCTGTGGATATTTTACTTTAAATTGTGTCACATTGTTCTTATGAGCTGAACGATACCGAGATTTCCTCAGAACAGGATCCCCTACTATTAGAATCCAGTGAGTATGTCTGATATTACTTTTGAATGCTTAAAAAAATAAATGATTGGCATATCATGGCTATTACGAATTACACGTCACATTTAAGAAATGGCGAATTAATGAAGTTGCGTTCAGTCACCCCAAATACTATCAACATTTAGCTTTTTGTTACATTTACGAAAAAAATTCTTAAGTTCACTGTGAATTGTGCTGTGTTGTATCTGCATCCTATGCAGCCTACATGAAATGCAAGAATAATCTGTAAAATAAGAATGGAGTTCAAAGCTAGCCCTTTGCAAGTTCCTTGATCACTGTGTTTAAAATTAGGATACATTTTAAACATAGAAACATAGAAGTCTGACGGCAGAAAAAGACCTCATGGTCCATCTAGTCTGCCCTTATACTATTTTCTGTATTTTATCTTAGGGTGGATATATGTTTATCCCAGGCATGTTTAAATTCAGTTACTGTGGATTTATCTACCACGTCTGCTGGAAGTTTGTTCCAAGGATCTACTACTCTTTCAGTCAAATAATATTTTCTCACGCTGCTTTTGATCTTTCCCCCAACTAACTTCAGATTGTCTCCCCTTGCTCTTGTGTTCACTTTCCTATTAAAAACACTTCCCTCCTGGACCTTATTTAACCCTTTAACATATTTAAATGTTTCGATCATGTCCCCACTTTTCCTTCTGTCCTCCAGACTATACAGATTGAGTTCATTAAGTCTTTCCTGATACATTTTAGGCTTAAGGCCTTCCACCATTCTTGTAGCCCGTCTTTGGACCCGTTCAATTTTGTCAATATCTTTTTGTAGGTGAGGTCTCCAGAACTGAACACAGTATTCCAAATGTGGTCACACCAGCACTCTATATAGCGGGATCATAATCTCCCTCTTCCTGCTTGTTATACCTCTAGCTATGCAGCCAAGCATCCTACTTGCTTTCCCTACCGCCTGACTGCACTGATCACCCATTTTGAGACTGTCAGAAATCACTACCCCTAAATCCTTTTCTTCTGAGTTTTTTGCTAACACAGAACTGCCAATACAATACCCAGATTGAGGATTCCTTTTCCCCAAGTGCATTATTTTATATTTGGAAACATTAAACTGCAGTTTCCATTGCTTTGACCATTTATCTAGTAAAGCTAAATCATTTACCATATTACAGACCCCTTCAGGAATATAAAAGTTTTAAAAACTAGAGTAGGACACTCAGCATGGCAAGAAGAAAAAATTTCAGCCTAAAGATATAAGCATCTTTTTTTTAAAACTTTGATTGGTTTTTAACATATTATTTAACATGTTAGCCAAACAATCTTTAAAGATAAAACTAAAGCAAATACAAAATTGGAAAGAGACAATCTCTAACAAACTAAAAATATGAATTTTGTCATTATATGCGGTATCCATAGGTGCATGAGAATTTCAAATAAAGGAAAATAATAAGTTGCTAGAATCTAAAAAGAGAGGAAATAGTAAAAATTGTAATTGAGGATATCCAAAGGAAACTATTAAAATCTTGGCAGAATACGAGAACTCCAATCTGAAAAGATTTAACTCATAGAAAAAGATTTAACACAGAGAATAATCAACAAGAATAAAATCAGTCAAATTAAAAATGAGCCAGAGAAGTAAATTTTAAAAGTTCTGAATAGCTTCAGTTAGAATTATGATAATCATAATGAACTGGGGTAGTGATTTCTGACAGTCTCAAAATGGGGTGAGCAGTGTGGTCGGGCGGTAGGAAAAGCAAGTAGGATGCTTGGCTGTATAGCTAGAGGTATAACAAGCAGGAAGAGGGAGATTATGATCCCGCTATATAGAGCGCTGGTGAGACCACATTTGGAATACTGTGTTCAGTTCTGGAGACCTCACCTACAAAAAGATATTGACAAAATTGAACGGGTCCAAAGACGGGCTACAAGATTGGTGGAAGGTCTTAAGCATAAAACGTATCAGGAAAGACTTAATGAACTCAATCTGTATAGTCTGGAGGACAGAAGGAAAAGGGGGGACATGATTGAAACATTTAAATATCTTAAAGGGTTAAATAAGGTTCAGGAGGGAAGTGTTTTTAATAGGAAAGTGAACACAAGAACAAGGGGGCACAATCTAAAGTTAGTTGGGGGAAAGATCAAAAGCAACGTGAGAAAATATTATTTCACTGAAACAGTAGTAGATCCTTGGAACAAACTTCCAGCAGACGTGGTTGGTAAATCCACAGTAATTGAATTTAAACATGCCTGGGATAAACATATATCCACTGTAAGATGAAATACAGAAAATAGTATAAGGGCAGACTAGATGGACCATGAGGTCTTTTTCTGCCGTCAGTCTTCTATGTTTCTCTGTTTCTAACTGAATAATATTTAATTGAGAAAAGATTATTGACAAAAAACAGAAAGAACAGAAGGATTATCCATCTGGGGAAAAGTATCCCAGGCTAAAGAAGTAGAGAGTCAGAAAAATAAAATAATGAGTTGCACAAATACTTGAAGAGAAAATATGAAGAGAAAAAAATGACAATTATATAGAGTGGCATTTCTGTCAGAAACTTCATTCACTTTAGGAAATTACACAAAACTCCCTCTATGAAAATTTCTAAGAATTCCTTTGAAGTCTTTGAAAGAAATATTTTTCAAAATTCTATTTCTTAGTTTGACAAAGAGAACTGGTAGGGAAAAGAAATGTTTGACTCTGTTAGAATTCAAAGTCTCTTGAGTGCTGTTCTTCTTTAAAAAATTATTTAAGGTTCTCTGAAGTTTGATTCCAAGTCTGCCTTGGGAGAGTTATCAGCCCTTCAAAAGTTTTGTGAAAAGTGCTAACTTCAACTTCCATTTTGTTCAGGAAGATGACAGAATATGACTGGCTTTTAACCATTACTTGTTTCACCATTCAGGAATACCATTTCCCCCTCATAACTGAAATTTCAAAAAGAGAAAAATATAAGCTTTAGAAAATATTGCAGTTCAAGTGAAAATATAATATAATAGAAATCAAATAACAGGAGCTTTTTGTAATAGGTTCCTTTAAATTGGTTGTATATACTTCTATACAGAGGTGCATTGCTCCCGGTTTGGACCGGTTCTATAGAACCAGTAATGGGAATTTTCCCCACTTGCCAAAATGGGAGCGATCAACAAGTTGGCCAAGCGCCTGAACTTGTTCTCTTAGCAACACCATAGGCGTGGTCATCTTATTTTTGGCTTCTGTACGGCTTGCTTTAAAAAAGACGAGTCTGTTTTAAATGTGAGCATAGGCTGTCATCATCATTGTTCTGGCCAAGCTCCTGCCCCAAGGAATGTGGAAGTGGATGCAGGGGAAACATCAACATGTCCTAGGCCTGTTTTATTACCGACAGAGTCAGGTAGTGCAGTTTCTTCAGACGAAGAAGAAGGTTGGGGTGACTTGGAAGAGGGGGGCTTGGCACACAGCCCAGAAAGCCAATCTCCATTATCTTCGGTCAATTCGGAGGTCTTTTGGATTTCTTAGGATGTTTGATATTTTCTGGTTAGTGACAAATGAAGTTTTGATATTATGTTTGTGGAGAATTTTACTAATTTTGTCTGTGGTGCCTTTAATGTAAGGTATATATATATGGGTTTTATTATGGGGTTTAGTTGCATATATATTATATTTGACTTCTTTTTATTGCTTGTATCTTTTTGTATTTATTATATTATTTTGTAAGCTGCCCTGAGTCCTTTGTGATTGGGCTGCATAGAAGTCAAACAAACAAACAAACAAACAAACAAATTGAGAAAGAAAGAAAGAGAGAGAGAGAGAGAAAGAAAGAAGGAAGGAAGGAAGGAAGGAAGGAAGGAAGGAAGGAAGGAAGGAAAGAATAATAGAGAACGTTGTATGGCCTGAATTTTTAAATTTTTCAACCTAATTAATAAATTCCTGTAGGCATATGTAAACGATAATATATACTGCTTCAAAACAATAAAGGGAACACTCAAATAACACCTCCTAGATCTGAATGAATGAAATATACTCATTGAATACTTTGTCCTGTACAAAGTTGAATGTGCACAACAGCAGGTGAAATTGATGGTCAATCAGTGTTGCTTCCTCAGTGGACAGTTTGATTTCACAGAAGTCTGATAGTCTGGCCCTTCTCCATCTCTACTTGTAGATGCTGAGAAATGAAGCTGACACTCGTTCCATGCGAAGCATTTGATCCATCTTGCTACCTGCTTAACAAAACACAGGAAGGTTCTTCTGATCGTCGGTTCCTCACAGGAGAGAGTGTGTTGCACTTTTCTTTAATGTGCTTCTCTTCAAGCAAAAGATGACATTGTTTGATGGTTAAAAAACTTCAACTTCAAAAGGAAACTGAATCTGGCTAAAACCGGTAAGCTGTTTCACTAGCTGCATGCAGAGTAGAGGGTATTATGGCTGAAAATTACAATGTTGACTAATGACTTGCCAGTGCAAATGACTCACCAGAATGATGCTGAACAAATGAACAAGCAACAAGGGAATACCTTCTTACCTTTTTTGCCGTGCTGCAGAAAGTAATTTGACTGGTTCAACTGCAGACAAGTAAAAGAAGTAATGGGCTGCTTCCTCCACGGGGAGTGTTGTGGTTAGCACTGGCCCAGCTCCTGCCCCAAGGAATGTGGATGTGGGGGAGACATCCACATGCTGCAGGCCTGTTTTGCCCCCCCCCCCCGGTGGAATCTGCTGATGAAGGCTCCTCAGACCAAGAAGACATGAGTGACAGGGAGGAGGAGAGTCTGGCAGACAGCTCAGAAGGAGATCAATTCTCTAGCTCCTCCTTGGATTCGGAACAAGAGTTAATGATACAGCCATGCATGCGGAGAGCGATGCATAGGCAGCAACAACTGAGAGATTATCAAAGAAAATGAGGCCACCTGTGGTTGGGTGGGGCTGTGGTCATTAGTGAGGCTGCTATAAATAGCAGCCTGTGGGTTTGGCCATTGTGGAGGATTATCTGATCGTTGTGTTTCGTGACTGCTTTACTGACTTTGACGTTTTGTGTGCTGATTTTTCTCTGCTTTGAAACTAAACCAGAGCAAAGTGTGTTTCACTTTGTGAAAGAAGAAGGACTGTGAATTGCCTCACAGCTGCAAGATAAGTATCACAGAACTGATAAGGGACTTGTACAAATTACCAGTTTGTTTGGAGATGAGTGCTCTTTGCTATACGAAAAGAGGGCTTAGGTTAAGTGAATTTTCATTATAAAGAACATTGTTTTGAATTTTCAAACGTGTGTGTATCTGAAATTTGTACCTGTGAATTTTGGGGAGGAGTCTACCAGAGAGCTCGACAGAACAGGGAGGGTGGGGGGCAATGCTGTGGAGGCAGTAAGTTTATGCACTATTTATTTAATACTTAATAGATTTTATTGTCCTTCCTTCTCTAGTACTTTAGTATGATCCTTAATTATTTCTAAAATAGGAAATAATTAAATAGTATGTTTTGACCCATAAACACTTTAATCATTATCTAGAACTGAACTTTTATAGCGATTAAAGAAAATCGGGTAGTCTTACAATTTCCCTTAAGCAGTCATTAAGTACTTAGCTAGTAGCTGTGAAGAAACTTCACACCCCTTCTTCTTCCAATGAAGTGAGACACCCACACACACACACACACACATGTTGCTCTGCTTTGGTTTCAAAGGCGTGAAAAAAATCAACAAACAAAGTCCAGAAAACAGCAACACACGATTCCTGAAGAACTGCGGTCAGATACTCTTTCACAACGGCCAAACCCACACGCTGCTATTTATAGCAGCAGCCCTAATTACAGCAGCCCCACCCAACCACAGGTGGCCTCATTTTCTCTTGTAATAATCCTCCAGTTGTTGTCTCCTAGGCATCACTCTATGCATGAGTGGATGTGTCATTAATTCTTATTCAGAATCCAAGGATGATACAGATGATTGATCTCCTCCTGGGCTGTCTGCCAAACTCCCCTCTTCCCTGTCACTCACGCTGCCTTGGTCAGAGGAGGCTTCGTCGACAGATTCCATCGGGAGCAAAACAGGCCTGCAGCATGTGGATGTCTCCGCCACATCCACCTGCACATTCCTTGGGGCAGGAGCTGGGCCAGAGCTAACCGCAACACTCAAGATATTATATAAGAAGAAATATTAAAAACAAAGGAGCCAGAGCAAATGTCAGCTGCTGTCGGCTAACAGGGCTGACCCTGGGTTTGGTCCATATCATTCACAACAATCACACGGGACCGTTGCTGCTGGTTAGGCTTTGCACCAAGGATTTAATATGGTAATATAAGGCACACGCAAGCGGTAGGAATTGGGATTTTTGAGTGAAGCTGCAATTTAAATAAATATAAACTTACTTTTCTGCATTGCAAAAGCACTAGATGGTGCTAGTACTTAGTGGAGATGAATAGCGATGCACTGTTTCATTCTGGATTTTGTGTGGGCAGAATCGGTACCTTGCCAAGGTGATTTGTGTGACCTGCTGAGGAGCCTTTGGTCTTGGCAGAAATTGTGTTGCTGTAAAAAAAAGAAAAAAGGGAAGGAAAAAACACACACAACGAAAGCAGCCCAACAGTTGCCCTATCGTTCATTTGCAAGAAGGAAACTTTCTAATGGCATATGATTCATTCTCCGCTTCTTTGTCTCTTGAAATAAGATCTTGAAATGATCTCAGGGGTGAACAGCCCACATCCACCATTATTCTGAGCAAGAATAAGGAATGAGATAGGGTAGAAAGAGAGGCATGCTAGTCTATGGTAGCCAAAAACCAGGAGGGGTTCAGACTAATCCATTTTATTAAAGGCACAAGCTTTAATGAGCTATAGAGCGCACTTCAGCAATTGCCATAGAGCATCTAGACTAACATAGGATTTTAATTGAGGAAAGAGGGTAATGCTATGTTATCAGAGGGTACCTGTGAGACACAGCACAAGTACCCTATCAATTAAAAATTGTAATTGCTAATATCTGTTTTGATTGTTGAGATCCTTCTGTAGCCTGAAATCTTTTGATGTACATGAATTCAGCAATCACTATCTGAATTCTGCTGTTGAATTTTCCTTCTTCCTTCCTTCCTTCTTTCTTTCTTTCTTTCTTTCTTTCTTTCTTTCTTTCTTCTTTCTTTCTTTCTTTCTTTCTTCTTCCTTCCTTCCTTCTTTCCTTCCTTCCTTCCTTCCTTTCTTTCTTCTTTCTTTCTTTCCTTCCTTCCCTTCCTTCCTTCCTTTCTTCTTTCTTCTTTCTTTCTTTCCTTCCTCCCTTCCTTCTTTTTTCTTCCTTTCTTTCTTCCTTCTTTCTTTCTTTCTTCTTCCTTCCTTCTTTCCTTCCTTCCTTCCTTTCTTCTTTCTTTCCTTCCTTCCTTCCTTCTTTCTTTCTTTCTTTCTTCTTTCTTTCTTTCCTTCCTTCCTCCCTTCCTTCTTTTTTTCTTTCTTTCTTTCTTCTTTCTTTCTTTCTTTCTTTCTTTCTTTCTTTCTTCCTTCATTCCTTTCTTCCTTGGAGAATTCTTTGAGATTTCGAGTATAATATCCAGATATTATTTTGTCCTTGTTTTGAGTCCTAATGTCAAACCTGCTTTTACACCGTTCAGTCCTATGTATAATCTAAAGGAGGTGGAGCATCTTCCCTTGTTTGTCCTTGATGGTAGGTAAACAAAAATATTTACTGATGCCTTTCTCACGTTGATTATTAACAGGCTTGCTTACTATTATCCTAAAAGTGTCATGATATCCACGAATCGCTTTCGGTTGCTTTTCTTTCCAAACTATAGTATTGCTTCGGAGTCTTCAGAGAGGGGCGGCATACAAATCCAAATAATAAATAAATAATAAATAAATAAATTTCTAGGTACAAAGATACTCGGTGGTTTTTTTCCACATTTATGGCTAACACAAGCACACACACCTGGTAATTATTGAAGCCATCATGTTGCATCTGATGTGTCATACTTAAAGATGATTCTTTTTTCTGAAACAGCAAAAAATCAGCATTGTTGTGGTTGCAACTGAAAGACCCAGCAAAGATACAGGTAGCAATGCCTATGTAATGTAACACAACATTCTAAATTGAACATTGTGGCAGTTTAGAAAACACAATGTGTGTATGTTATCTCAAATCTGAATTATTTAGGGCATTGAATATTATTAGCAGTAGTTAGAGGAGTGATATTATGTAAGAAGCAATTCGGAATATAATTATACCCATTTTGATTACTGCTGCCACTTTTCTGTCCTTAGGGAATGAAGGCACTTAGTATTCATTTGCTTTATTTCAACTCACTGTTACTTATTTATTGCTGGTAATTTGAACAAATTTCTGCAATTTCATCTACCAGAGTACTCCAGGTAGATCAACTTAACCCCATCCTTTTTCCTTGGAAGAAAAAGACAAGAAATGCCTTTTCATATGGTCTAGAAGCGTAGGAAGTTGATTTGCTCAGTTGATTTGTCCATCTAACGCAGTACACTCTGTTAAAAGTTCTCCAAACCCTGCTACGTTTGTTTTTTTTTAATGGAGAACCCAGGAATGAACTATAGCCAAACAATATCATTCTGCAAAAATCTGCCCTATTGTTCAGATATGTTGATCATGCTTTGTCTGCTTAGGATGCTTGGCTGCATAGCTAGAGGCATAACAAGCAGGAAGAGGGAGATTGTGATCCCACTATATAGAGCGCTGGTGAGACCACATTTGGAATACTGTGTTCAGTTCTGGAGACCTCACCTACAAAAAGATATTGACAAAATTGAACAGGTCCAAAGAACGGGCTACAAGAATGGTGGAAGGTCTTAAGCATAAAACCTATCAGGAAAGACTTAATGAACTCAATCTGTATAGTCTGGAGGACAGAAGGAAAAGGGGGGGACGTGATTGAAACATTTAAATATGTTTAAGGGTTAAATAAGGTCCAGGAGGGAAGTGTTTTTAATAGGAAAGTGAACACAAGAGCAAGGGGACACAATCTGAAGTTAGTTGGGGGAAAGATCAAGAGCAACGTGAGAAAATATTATTGTACTGAAAGAGTAGTAGATCCTTGGAACAAACTTCCAGCAGACGTGGTTGGTAAATCCACAGTAACTGAATTTAAACACGCCTGGGATAAACATAGATCCATCCTAAGATAAAAATACAGGAAATAGTATAAGGGCAGACTAGATGGACCATGAGGTCTTTTTCTGCCGTCAGACTTCTCACCAGCGCTCTATATAGATCTCCCTCTTCCTGCTTGTTATACCTCTAGCTATGTAGCCAAGCACCCTACTTGCTTTCCCTACTGCCTGACTGCACTGTTCACCCATTTTGAGACTGTCAGAAATCACTACCCCTAAATCCTTTTCTTCTGAAGTTTTTGCTAACACATATAAACCTAAGTGCGTATTGCTATGTTTTTAGAATCTCTGGAGTTGATATTGTGGACATCAACATAAGCTATTGGAGTGCCACAAGTTTTTCTGCTATACCCAAGTCCCAAGAAAAGGCAAGAGTCTTTTTTCTCTGCAGATATTGTCTCACTTAATTTATAGCCCCCTTGGACCAGCATTACCTTAAGAGATTTACAACATAGCTAGTAAAATTCTTTGAAGTATGCTAATTGCCTCCTGTTTGTTTGCAGATAAGGGCAGATGACCTCACAAAACGTTGGCACAACTCTCCCATTTATTTTTTGCCAACATGGAATCTAAGAGCAAATACAACTGAGTTTGTCATAAAGACGTCTTGCAAAAATGTCATGGTGGTTGGAAAGTAGATCACACAACCCTACTTGTTAAGGAGTGTTCAGAACATGCCTGGGATAAACATATATCCATTGTAAGATAAAATACAGGAAATAGTATAAGGGCAGACTAGATGGACCATGAGGTCTTTTTCTGCCGTCAATCTTCTATGTTTCTATGTTTCTATGTAGTCTCCTTTCCTGCAAACTGCTGATAAAACAGGGACCTCAATGCCAAAAGTCCGATCAAGGAAAAAGGTGCCAGACCAACAAATTGGACCAGATTACCTCCGGAACCGCCTGCTACCGCATGAATCCCAGCGACCGATAAGGTTCTACAGAATTGGCCTTCTCCGGGTCCCGTCGACTAAACAATGTCGTTTGGCGGGCCCCAGGGGAAGAGCCTTCTCTGTGGCAGCCCCGGCCCTCTGGAAACAACTCCCCCCGGAGATTAGAACTGCCCCCACCCTCCCTGTCTTTCGTAAACTACTCAAGACTCACTTATACCACCAGGCATGGGGGAGTTGAGATATTCCTTCCCCCTAGGCCATTACAAGTTATGCATGGTATGTTTGTCTGTATGTTTGGTTTTATAAGGGGTTTTGGTTGTTTTTTTATTATTGGATTGTACATGTTGTTTTTATTATTGTTGTCAGCCGCCCTGAATCTACGGAGAGGGGCGGCATACAAATATTTATTTATTTATTTATTTATTTTTTATTTATTTATTCTTTGTCCAATATACAATACATAAAGAAGAGAATAGACATTAAGTAATATATATAAAGATAGAAAGTAAAAAAGAAGAGAAGTAGACGGGAGGGAGAGAATATATATGATATATAATAATATATATATATATATATATATATATATATATATATATATATATATATAGAGAGAGAGAGAGAGAGAGAGAGAGAGAGAGAGAGAGAGAGAGAGAGAGAGAGAGAGAGAGAGAGAGGAGAGAATATATATGATATAAGGAAAGGCAGGGGACGATAGGCACATCAGTGCACTTATATACGCCCCTTACTGGCCTCTTAGGAACCTGGAGAGGTCAATCGTGGAGAGTCTAAGGGAGAAATGTTGGGGGTTGGGAGTTGACACTATTGAGTCCGGTAATGAGTTCCATGCTTCGACAACTCGATTGTTAAAGTCATATTTTTTACAGTCAAGTTTGGAGTGGTTAATATTAAGTTTGAATCTGTTGTGTGCTCTTGTGTTGTTGCGGTTGAAGCTGAAGTAGTCGTTGACCGGAAGGACATTGCAGCATATGATCTTGTGGGCAATACTTAGATCGTGTTTTAAGCGCCGCAGTTCTAAGCTTTCAAGACCCAGGATAGTTAGTCTATTTTCGTAGGGTCTTCTGTTTCGAGTGGAGGAGTGAAGGGCTCTTCTGGTGAAATATCTTTGGACGTTTTCGAGAGTGTTGATGTCTGAGATGTGGTGTGGGTTCCAGACAGATGAGCTGTATTCGAGAATGGGTCTGGCATACGTTTTGTAGGTCAGTAGTGTGAGATTGCCAGAGCAGAAGCTACGTAGGATCAGGTTAACGACTCTGGAAGCCTTTTTGGCGATATTGTTGCAGTGGGCTTTAGCACTTAGGTCTTTTGATATTAGTATTCCAAAGTCTTTTACTGATAAATTAATTATATTATAAATTAAATGAAGAGTACCAAGGGCAGGGCTGAATGCTGGTTCCACCTGGCGAGAAGAGGCGTATTAGGTAACACCAATGCTCCTTCTTTATCAAGGGTGGAGCTAGCATTCAGGATGGGTCGTACCAAAGCAAAGAGTCCCCGGGGGGGGCAATAGCATCCAACATAAACTCAACATCAGTTGATCCAGTAAAGGTTAAGGAGATACTTCGTTAAAGGTTGGAAAGCTATTTCGGGCAACTGAAATGTGGAGGTTTATCGCTTCAGTTATGGATTTAAATCTTTGACAACTTTGCTGATTTCCTTAATCCATGCGCAGTGCGAACATTTTGCATGGGGGGATCATGACAGACCTGCTGTGCTTAAAGGTGTCGGGAGCATTAATCCAAACAGCCCTAACATTTGCAAAACTGCTCCTTGCGGAAGCATCTTTTATTAAACAGGATTACGTCTGGGGAGAGTCGCTTTCCTTTCAAATGAAATAAATACGTCGAGTTTTGCCACTGTCACTTATCTCTGCGTAAATCCTTCAACATCCACTTAAGTGAAAGTTATGTTATCATAACAAAACAGGCTCTTTTTGGTGGGGGAGGGGGGGCAGAAAGGGAATAATAATAATAATAGCTTGCAATCAATGCCGGTCTTGTTAGATAGCTTCTTTGTTTCCTTAGCAACAGGATAGGGAAACCCATCAGAGATTTGAGTTGAAGTTATAAAATGGGATGGATAGCTTGAGCGGGCTTGTTTCTCACTGAACAAAAGTAACAGCTGCAACAGGACACGCCAGAGGAAATGCCTTCAAGTTATTATGGGGGCTGACATCTTAACTTATAGACTAATAGTTTCTACTTCGAGAGCTGCCACAGAATGGATCCCCTTTTAAAAGTGTCCGTGGTGTTAGAGATCATCAACTTTCTTGAGTGGGCGGGGCAAATGTGAATTATAGAACAGAACAGAACAGGATGAAACACGATTTGAGTATTGCCCACAAGATCATATGCTGCAATGTCCTAAGGACCTAAGTGCTAAAGCCCACTGCAACAATATCGCCAAAAAAGCTTCTAGAGTTGTTAACCTGATCCTACGCAGCTTCTGCTCATGCAATCTCACTCTACTCACAAGAGCCTACAAAACTTTTGCCGGACCCATCCTAGACTACTGCTCATCTGTCTGGAACCCATACCACATCTCAGACATCAACACCCTTGAAAATGTCCAAAGATATCTCACCAGAAGAGCCCTTCACTCCTCCACTCGAAACAGAATATCCTACGAAAATAGACTTACAATCCTGGGCCTAGAAAGCCTAGAACTACGGCGTCTAAAACACGATTTGAGTATTGCCCACAAGATCATATGCTGCAACGTCCTACCGGTCAATGACTACTTCAGCTTCAACCGCAATAACACAAGAGCACGCAACAGATTCAAACTTAATACGAACCGCTCCAAACTTGACTGTAAAAAATATGATTTCAACAATCGAGTTATCGAAGTGTGGAACTCATTGCCGGACTCAATTGTGTCAACCCCCTAACCCCCAACCTTTCTCCTTTCGACTCTCCACGATTGACCTCTCCAGGTTCCTAAGAGGCCAGTAAGGGGCGTATATAAGTGCACTGGTGTGCCTTTCGTCCCCTGTCCAATTGTCTTTCCTTTCTTTCACCTATCATATATATTCTCTTCCTTTCATATATCCTCTCCTCTAAGTTCACTTTCACTCTCTTTTATATTATCACGTGTCTATTTTTCTTCCTATGTATTTGTGTATTGGACAAATGAATAAATAAATAAAAATAAAGAATAGAATAGAATTTTATTGGCCAAGTGTTCGGAAACTTCAGATTGTGCAGAATGCAGCTGCGAGAGCAATCATGGGCTTTCCCAATCCACAGCTCACATTAGAGATCCATCTTTCAGCTGTGGCGAGGGGGAGCGTTTGCCCAGGCTCGCCTGGTGCACTAGTTGCGACCCAATCTGGATCGGGAGTCACTGCTCACAGTCACTCATGCCCTCATCACCTTGAGGTTCGACTACTGTAATGCTCTCTACATTGGGCTATTTTTGAAGAGTGTTTGGAAACTTCAGATCATGCAGAATGCAGCTCCGAGAGCAATCATGGGCTTCCCTAGGTATGCCCATCTTACACCAACACTCCGCAGTCTGCATTGGTTGCTGATCAGTTTCAGGTCACAATTCAAAGTGTTGGTTATGACCTATAAAGTCCTTCATGGCACCAGACCAGAATACCTTAGGGACCGCCTTCTGCCGCATGAAACGATTTACATTTAGTTTGTATCTATTGCGTGCTCTTGTGTTGTTGTTGTTAAAGGTGAAGTAGTCGCTAACAGGGAGTACATTGTGATGTATGATTTTATGAACAACAGTTAAATCAGTTCGGAGGTGGCGTAGCTGTAAATTTTCTAAACATAGTAATTGAAGTCTGGAAGAGTAAGGTAATTTGTTGCGTGAGAAGGAGTGGAGGACTCTTCTTGTGAAGTATTTCTGCACTCCTTCAATTGTATTAATGTCTGTTATGCAGTGTGGATTCCATACAGGTGAGCTGTATTCAAGAATTGTCTGTCTGACAAATGTTTTGCATGCTCTGGTTAGTAGATCGGTGCTTTTAGAGAAGAAGCTGCGTAGAATTAATTTTGTGACTCTTAGTACTTTTTTGCAATGCTGTTGCAGTGGGCTCTGGCACTTAGGTCATTGGAAATGAGTACTCCAAGGTCTTATCTTTTGGGGATACAGTGTTCCCCTTGATTTCCGCGGGGGATGCGTTCCGAGACCACCCGCGAAAGTCGAATTTCCGCGAAGTAGAGATGCGGAAGTTAATACACCATTTTTGGCTATGGACAGTATCACAAGCCATCCCTTAACACTTTAAACCCCTAAATTACCATTTCCCATTCCCTTAGCAACCATTTGCTCACCATTATTACTGGTACTCACCATTGAATAAGACACTTAGTGATCCTGATATTTATAACATAATTATTTATTAATAATAATTATTATTTTTATTATTTATTTGCAAAAATTATTATTTTGGCGATGACATATGACACATTGGGTGGAAAAACCGTGGTATAGGAAACAAACCGCGAAGTATTTTTTAATTAATATTTTTTGAAAAACCGTGGTATTTGTGAAGTTCGAACCCGCAAAAATCGAGGGAATACTGTACATTGGTTTTAGATGGGGCAGAGTTCAGTTGTGAGCTTGCCCTCCTTCTCCTCTCCATAAATTTATTTATTTATTTATTCATTATTATTTATTAATCAGATTTGTATGCCGCCCCTCTCCGCAGACTCGGGACGGCTCACAGCAACAATACAATGTAAACAAATCTAATATTTAAGTTAATTTAAAAAACCCCAATTTAGAAACCAATCATACATACTAGCATACCATGCATAAATTTTATAAGCCTAGGGGGAGGAAAGTGTCAATTCCCCCATGCCTGACGACAGAGGTGGGTTTTAAGGAGCTTACGAAAGGCTAGGAGGGTGGGGGCAACTCTGATATCTGGGGGGAGTTGGTTCCAAAGGGTCGGGGCCGCCACAGAGAAGGCTCTTCCCCTGGGTCCCGCCAAACGACATTGTTTAGTTGACGGGACCCGGAGAAGGCCAACTCTGTGGGACCTAATCGGTCGCTGGGATTCGTGCGGCAGAAGGCGGTCCCGGAGATATTGTGGTCCGGTGCCATGAAGGGCTTTATAGGTCATAACCAATAAATCTCTCTAAGGAGCCCCTGTGAGAATTATGCTGCGAAAAGTCCCATTTTTATGCAGATACCAAGAGCCTGACAGACGCTGCTGTTTGTTTGATTGCTTCATGCATCCAAAAGAAACAAACAATCTCAGACGGAACACTTATAGAACAACAGGTTAGAGAGACAGCTTGGCTAACGGAAGCACTGTTTTCTTAAAATGTTAACATTCTGTGAGGTGGGAAGTTGATCAAGGGAAGATATGAAATTTTTTTCTCGTTAGTTTTCAACATGCAGCTTCCCACATGGGCTTTCACACATGCTCAAAATAAGCATGCAATGATTTATTGGCTAGCCTAACTCTGATTAAACATTTGCATAAGATAAATTGGCTGACTTCGCTGGGGTAGAAAAAGAAAGAAACTGGGAATTAATCCATGGCTTTCCACACCTGTCATAGCCTGGCTGTCCAGCTCTCAAGAATTCTTTGATTAGAAACATAGAAACATAGAAGATTGACGGCAAGAAAAAGACCTCATGGTCCATCTAGTCTGCCCTTATACTATTTCCTGTATTTTATCTTAGGATGGATATATGTTTATCCCAGGCATGTTTAAATTCAGTGACTGTGGATTTACCAACCACGTCTGCTGGAAGTTTGTTCCAAGGATCTACTACCCTTTCAGTAAAATAATATTTTTCTCATGTTGCTTTTGATCTTTCCCCCAACTAACTTCAGATTGTGTCCCCTTGTTCTTGTTGTTCACTTTCCTATTAAAAACACTTCCCTCCTGGACCTTATTTAACCCTTTAACATATTTAAATGTTTCGATCATGTCCCCCCTTTTCCTTCTGTCCTCCAGACTATACAGATTGAGTCCATGAAGTCTTTCCTGATACGTTTTATGCTTAAGACCTTCCACCATTCTTGTAGCCCGTCTTTGGACCCGTTCAATTTTGTAGGTGAGGTCTCCAGAACTGGACACAGTCTTCCAATGTGTCTCACCAGCGCTCTATAAAGGGGATCACAATCTCCCTCTTCCTGCTTGTTATACCTCTAGCTATGCAGCCAAGCATCCTACTTGCTTTTCCTGTCAAATTTTAAGGACAAACTTAAGGAACGATTTAAAAAAACAAAACAAAACCTGAGCTCCCACGGACCTAAGCACCACATACACCGGACAACTTTCACACACCTTTTCCCTGTTTCTTGTATTGATTTACACACCTACTCAGTATGTATCGCAAAGAACGGTGGTGTGAAACCGTATCCTACACAATGACTCATTGCTACTCTGTTTTCCATCCCACAGAGAGCTTGGGCTGTCATTCACATTGGCATTTTGCAAACCCAACTGCAATCACTTAATCTAGACCGTTGTCTTGTAGAACAGTTTGCAGATAAATTCCCCTTCAGTTCCATTCGCGTTGCGGGGTGTGGGGTGGAGAGGAAAGTGCAGGACATTTTGCAAAGGAATAAGCCTGACTTTGATACCAAATGACATATTTTTTGAGTGTATTCACTTTATAACCTTTCATTTATGGATGAGTTCTTCCTAGTTTCTATGGCAATATGCAACTATCAACAGTCATTAGCCTCCATTGTAAAGAGAGAGCGGGGTGGAAAATCTATTTACCCCTATCGGGAAAATATATTAAATAGTTTACTAGGATTAATTTAAGAAACCTATTATTATTATTATTATTATTATTATTATTATTATTATTATTTAGATTTGTATGCCGCCCCTCTCCGCAGACTCGGGGCGGCTCACAGCAACAATAGAAACAATATATTACAAATCCAATCATTAAAAAAACCCCTTATTAAAAAACAAAACATACACACAAACATACCATACATAACTTGTATAGGCCTGGGGGGAAAGGAATATCTCAATTCCCCCATGCCTGATGACAGAGGTGGGTTTTAAGGAGCTTGCGAAAGGCAAGGAGGGTGGGGGCAATTCTAATCTTTGGGGGGAGCTGGTTCCAGAGGGTCGGGGCCGCCACAGAGAAGGCTCTTCCCCTGGGTCCCGCCAGATGACATTGTTTAGTCGATGGGATCCGGAGAAGGCCGACTCTGTGGGACCTAACCGGTCGCTGGGATTTGTGCGGCAGAAGATTAGCCCGTATCTTTGTTTAATGTCAAAAGCTCTGCGATTTAAAATATCAAATAATGGTGAAATATAAGAGGGAGATACTTACATTGTCTTACTTTCTTTTTACCCCCAAAAGCCCCACTACGTCTTACTTTCGGGGTATGTCTTACATTGGAAAAAAATTGAAAGGGTCGCGTTCCCGAAGGCATCTCCCCAGAGTCCAGAAGGGCAGCCGCGGGACAGGAGCCTCGTGAGCCCTTTTCCAAGTTCAATCTCAGGGCTCCAAGCGGCGTGCACGCGTGGAGCCACAGACGCGTGTCGGGGAAGCGTGTGTCTGGAGGGGAGGAGCCGCTCTGCGCAGTTGGGCAGCCCCAACTGCCTGCCGGAAAGGAGGCGGGCGAAGGAGGGTGCAGCTCCGGCCGCTCGCCTTGGAGCTGGTCGGCCTCGCTGGCCGCTTGCAGCCGAGCCTCAGCAGGACTCGGTTGCTGGGACGAGCGCCTTCGCTGCAAGCCGCCGCCCGCTCGGCTCGCTTCGGACCAGCGCTGTCCTTCGCTTTGCCAAGCCGGGGAAGAGGCGGTGGCGCCGCGGCGAGGCGAAGGCAAGGGGCGCGTGGGGAGCTTGGAAGCGACGTCATCGGGCTCCCCCCCGGCAATACCCCCGTGTTTCCCTGAAAGTAAGACATATGTCTTACTTTCGGGGTACGGCTTATATTAGCCGATCCCCCTGAAACCCCCCATACGTCTTACTATCGGGGAAACAGGGTAGCTAATTATTAATGCTGCTGAGCTATTTTATACAAGGCCAAAATTTGCTTGCTACTATGAAATGAAAATGTACAAATCCTAGGGATGTGCAACGGGGTTGAAAGAAACAGCGATTCAGTTTTTGGTGGCATATAAGGGGCTTAAAAGTGTAGGGTCAAAATAACATAAAATTACATGTAGGGGTTTCTGGGGGGCAGGGGCTTGCCTTCGAGTCTTACTTCTGGTTACTGGATGAATCCTGGCAGTTTTCTTAGCAAGATTTTAGAAGTGATTTGCCATTGCTTCCTTCTCAGGGCTAAATGATTATAACTGTTAATTTTAAATATAGTTAATTATAAATATAGTCAACGAATGTTATAGAGGATATAGTAGAGAAGAAATAGGAGAGACTATAGGACAGGGGACGGAAGGCACTCTAGTGCGCTTATGTACGCCCCTTACTGACCTCTTAGGAATCTGGAGAGGTCAACCGTGGACAGTCTAAGGGAAAAATGTTGGGGGTTAGGGGATGATACTACAGAGCCCGGTAATGAATTCCACGCTTCAACAACTCAGTTACTGAAGTCGTATTTTTTACAGTCAAGTTTGGAGCGGTTAATATTAAGCTTGAATCTGTTGTGTGCTCTTGTGTTGTTGTGGTTGAAGCTGAAGTGGTCTTTGATAGGCAGGACATTGCAGCATATGATCTTGTGGGCAATACTTAGAACATGTTTGAGGCGTTGTATCCTCAGCCCAGTTAACTTCTGAAAAAGCACCTTTGGTGTTTTGGACAAGCATAACCTGGATGATTGAGAATCTTTACAGACTAATCCTATGTAGTTATTTTAAAAATGTTATTTATAAAGGGAGAGAAAACCCTTATTCCTCTCCTAGCTTTCAAGATGTTTTCAGGGATTGATCTTTTAATTTTATCTCAGGCCGTTGTGTCTCTTAGCTTACATGAGATTTCTCTATTCAGACAGTCTCCTCATTTGTTTTAACAGAGGCAGTCAATAGCCTGGTACAGTGGAACCCCGACATAAGAGCTGCTCTACTTAAGAGCAACTCGAGATAAGAGCTGGGAGGGGAGAGATATTTTTGTTCTACTTACAAGCCCAAATTCGAGATACAAGCGCCAAGGAGCTGTCTCCTGAAGCCAAACGCTAACTTCCGCGTTCGGCTTCAGGAGACAGCTGCGAAGCGGCGCGCGTGTTTTAAAAGGTTGCAGCCGGCCTGGGGGGCTCGCGGGGGTGCTTGCAGCTTTCTTTCTTGCTCTTTTTCTTTCTCTCTTTTACCTTCCCTTCTATTTCTTCTTTTCTTTCTCCTTCCCACCTTCTTCCCTCCCTCCCTCCCTTCACTCATTCCTCTCTTACTCTCCCCTTTCATAAGTTTCCTTGCTTCCTTCCTCTGTTCCTGTCCCTTCCCCCTTTCTTTCTTTCTTTCTTTCTTTCTCTTTTTCTTTCTCTCTTTTACCTTCCATTCCTCTATTTCTTCTTTTCTTTCTCCTTCCCACCTTCTTCCCTCCCTCCCTCCCTTCACTCATTCCTCTCTTACTCTCCCCTTTCATAAGTTTCCTTGCTTCCTTCCTCTGTTCCTGTCCCTTCCCTCTTTCCTTCCTTCCTTCCCACCCTCCGTCCATTCATTCACCCATTCCTCTCTTGATCGCTTAAAGCCGGTCCCTGGTGCAAAAAGGGTTGGGGACCTCTGTCCTACAGGATTGGGTGGCAGAGAAGTTGAACATATGTAAATTTAAAAGTTTAAGAAAGTTTACAAGTTAAGTGAAAGAAACTTCATTATTCATTTATATGTACATGTACATTTCTTCATTAAAAACATGTCTTTCTGCATAATTTAGACTAACTTTGTGAGTTTTTTGAGGGCTGGAACCAATTAAAATTATTTACATTAATTCCTATGGGGAAAAGTCGTTCGAGATAAGAGCTGCTCGACTTAAGAGCCCAGGTCTGGAACGAATTAAACTCGTATCTCGAGGTACCACTGTATTCCTTTTCCACCACAGCTGGCTGTCTCTAAATCACGACTTCTAAGAAATCAATCTCCATCTTCCTCAAAATCATGAAATTGACTTAGTGATTGGAGAGAAAATGTTCTTTTTCACCAATTTTGTTGCTCCCTATAAATTAACACATTCGTCAAATCATTGACTTGACAATAAATGTGATTGAACCCAAGAGCAAACCTCAAGAAACTTTACACAAATGCAACATAGTTAAAATGCAAATCAACTACAACCTTCCATTTTAACAAAGGGGAAAACATCCTTTACAATGTCCTACCTTGCACATAACATTAAAGGCGATAGAAAGCTCATCCACTACAAGTGAGCATAATGACTGTTTTTATGGTTTTGGGGTTTTTAGATCTTAAATTTAATTAATTGGGTTGTGTTGTGGTTAGCTCTGGCCCAGCTCCTGCCCCAAGGAATGTGCAAGTGGATGTGGGGGAAACATCCACATGCCGCAGGCCTGTTTTGCTCCCGATGGAATCTGTCGACGAAGCCTCCTCTGACCAAGGAAGCGTTAGTGACAGGGAAGAGGGGAGTTTGGCAGACAGCCCAGGAGGAGATCAATCATCTGTATCATCCCTGGATTCTGAACAAGAATTAATGACACATCCACGCATGCGTAGAGTGATGCATAGGAGACAACAACTGAAGGATTATTACAAGAGAAAATGAGGCCACCTGTGGTTGGGTGGGGCTGCTGTAATTAGTGATAAAAGTGCAGCCTGGTGTTTTAGCCTCATGGCAGTTTATCTGATTCATTGTTTAGTCAAGATCATGGTTTTTGTGCTGTTCAAGATTGTGTGTGGTCTCTCTGGACTTTAGAATTGGACTCAATTTCCCAGTTATTGGGTGAGCAATTGGATTTCATTTAACCTGTGCCTTGTGTGTACCAGAAAATCCCTTTGACATTTAAAAAGGGAGCTGTTTCTGTTTTTCTGTTTATAAAAAAATTTGGGTTTTCCTTTTATCATGTGGTGTGTGTCTTCCTGGACTAAATACCCTCTAAGGTTGTTTTTTTTTTTTTTTAAGTTCATCTTAACCTAATGCTTTTTTGTAGAAAACAAGCTGGCAAGAATTCCAAATCTGAATCCCTTCCCCATTGACAATAGATCCTTTGAAGCATTTTATAAGCTTATTTTCATGTTATGAGTGGCTCTTTTGAAACCGGTCTCTGTAGAAATCAACTGACCATGTGTTGTAGTGCGAAGCCAGCAAATTAAATTAGGAAGGCTCCCAAATAAGCCTTAATTATGTGCTAAAACTCTTCATGTAATTGGAAATGGTAGTTCAAATGGAGTGGAGAAGAGTAGATTTTGACCCAGTGTTTACAATCATTTAAGAATCAGGTGGGAGTTTTATAAAACACACTACATGTTTTTTTAAAAAATAGTTATTTGTGCAAGATGGCTTCTACCACCTCACTTAACTTTATATTAATAATAATAATAATAATAATAATAATAATAATAATAATTTATTGGATTTGTATGCCGCCCCTCTCCGTAGACTCGGGGCGGCTAACAACAATAATAAACACAACATGTACAATCCAATAATAAAAACAACTACAAACCCCTATTATAAAACCAAACATACACACAAGCATACCATGCATAACTTGTAATGGCCTAGGGGGAAGAGCTATCTCAACTCCCCCATGCCTGGCGGTATAAATGAGTCTTGAGTAGTTTACGAAAGACGGAGGGTGGGGGCAGTTCTAATCTCTGGGGGGGAGCTGGTCCCAGAGGGCCGGGACCGCCACAGAGAAGGCTCTTCCCCTGGGGCCCGCCAAACGACATTGTTTAGTCGCCGGGACCCGGAGAAGGCCAACTCTGTGGGACCATATTGGTCGCTGGGATTCATGCGGTAGCAGGCGGTTCCGGAGGTAATCTGGTCCATTGCCATGTAGGGCTTTAAAGGTCATAACCAACACTTTGAATTGTGACCGGAAACTGATCGGCAGCCAATGCAGGCCACGGAGTGTTGAAGAAACGTGGGCGAATCTAGGAAGCCCCACGATGGCTCTCGCGGCTGCGTTCTGCACGATCTGAAGTTTCCGAACACTTTTCAAAGGTAGCCCCATGTAGAGAGCATTGCAGTAATCGAACCTCAAGATGATGAGGGCATGAGCGACTGTGAGAAATGACTCCCTGTCCAAATAGGGCCGCAACTGGTGCACCAGGCGAACCTGGGCAAACGCCCTCCTCGCCACAACCGAAAGATGATGTTCCAATGTCAGCTGTGGATCGAGGAGGACGCCCAAGTTGCGAACCCTCTCTGAGAGGGTCAGTAGTTCCCCCCCCCCAGGGTAATGGATGGACAGATGGAATTGTCCTTGGGAGGCAAGACCCACAGCCACTCCGTCTTGTCTGGGTTGAGTTTGAGTCTGTTGACACCCATCCAAGCCCTAACAGCCTCCAGGCACCAGCACATCACTTCCACTGCTTCGTTGACTGGACATGGGGTGGAGATGTATAACTGGGTTAATATATTATTGTGGTGACTTCTAGGCACTCAACTTGAATATGGAATTAGGTTCAGACAATAGTAAAACGAATAATTAGGGAGCTTCGAAATGAATCCTCTGAAGAGAGTTTGAAGAAGATGCCATATAGAAGAAGCACACATTCTATTATTCCAAAGTGCAGAAAAGTGAATAATGGTTTGAAGCCGCAGAAAGGCAAATTCCAATTAAATGCTAGCGAGGGGGAGAAAAGCCCCCTTCTTAATAGTAAGAGTAGCTTGTCAGGGAAAGCAATTACCAGAAAAGTGGACACTCCTTTAATAGATGTCTTTAAGTGGAGGCTACACAATAATCTGTCTGGGAAGCTTTCATTTTGAATCCTGCACTAAGCAGAGAACTGGATATCTAAATGGCTCCTTACGAATCTGTGAATTTATGGCTTTTGGTAGATTTTTTTTTTTTCCTACTAGAGAAATTGAAGCTATCGTTCTCTCTGGATCGTATCAGTCCAGAATTATATAAATGGCAATAACTCATTAAGTTGTCTATGAAAATTCTCAGTCATCCAGATTATGGTTGTCCCAGAGATTCATGCCCCCAGTTTATTTATTTATGATTCTTGACAAATGTATATTTTATTTTATGTACGTTGAGAGCATATGCACCAAGACAAATTCCTTGTGTGTCCAATCACACTTGGCCAATAAAAATTCTATTCTATTCTATTCTAATTAGATTTATTAATTATATTTGTATGCCACCCACTCCCAAAGAACTCAGGGTTCACTAGTTGATGTATGTAATACTATACATTTTTAAAATTATTATTATTATTTATTAGATTTGTATGCCGCCCCTCTCCGTAGACTTGGGGCGTCTCACAGCAATGATAAAAACAATATACAATGACAAATCTAATAGTTAGAATCTAAAATAACAATAATACATTTTAAAAAGTCTAAAAAACAAGAAACCCCAATATATAAAAAACATACATACAGTCATATCATACAAACACTACATAGGCAGGGGGAGATGTTTCAGTTCCCGCATGCTTGATGACAGAGGTGGGTTTTCCACATTATATAAGTAGTTTATTTCGTTGAAATATCTACAGTGTTCCCTCGATTTCCGCGGGGGATGCGTTCCGAGACCGCCCGCAAAAGTCGAATTTCCGCGAAGTAGAGATGCGGAAGTAAATACACCATTTTTGACTATGGACAATATCACAAGCCTTCCCTTAACACTTTAAACCCCTAAATTACCATTTCCCATTCCCTTAACAACAATTTACTCACCATTATTACCGGTACTCACCATTGAATAGTGATCCTGATATTTATAAACATAATTATTTATTAACAATATTTTTTTTTTGGTTATTTATTTGCAAAAATTATTAGTTTGGCGATGACATATGACATCATCGGATGGAAAAAACCGTGGTATAGGAAAAAAAACGCAAAGTATTTTTTAATTAATATTTTTTGAAAAACCGTGGTATAGGCTATCCGCGAAGTTCGAACCCACGAAAATCGAGGGAACACTGTATTCCATTTTCTGGTCTGTACAGCTTTCAAGGCAGTTCATAGCGAAACTATATTATTAATTATATGTATAATATGTACTGTGTTAGAATGTCATTTTGTGATATTTTGGTTAGTGGTGTGCCCCAGGATTTTGTAAATGTAAAAAATCCAACCAAATAAAACAAACAAACTGTCACGCTGTGGTTGACAGCCTCCAAAGACATTGAGAAACATCCAGTAGTTAGATAGTTAACTCTGTTTATTAATGTAGCTCCTCTTTTGTGATGTAACTGTTTGCTCACATCCTCCTCCTTGCAGGAAGAAGAAGGTCTCTAGCTTCAGAGAATCTCCATTACGCATTACATTCATTAGCAATGTAGATGTCCATTTTATGTCTCTTCAGACAAACTTTATTTTTCTACTTTTTCTAATAAAAGTTTAGTTCATTCGAACATGCTCTGTCTGTACTTTAATAGCCATCTCCTCCGGAAGGTCCTGGTTCAGTCCTAGCGGGCTGAGCACCTTGCAAAGGTGTTGTGGTTCAGTCTGGGACCCCTCCGGGAATGGCTGACCTTCTGTCGGTTTCCAGCTCAGAGGGAGAGGCTGAGGAACAGGAGGTGCAGACTGACGAGGAATCCCAGGCTGAAGAAGAAGGACAGCCAGAGTCCCACCAGGGGGAGCTCTCCCCAGCAAGCAGCCTGGATTCCTTAGGGGAAAATGCTCAAGACATCATAGATATGCGACAAAGGAGAGCTAATCAGAGACGGACTCAATTGGCTAAGTATTTCCAGCATTAGAGGTCACAGCTGGGTTTGGGTGTGGTGCTCTTGGGAAAGGATAAAAGGCGGACCCACCCTTCCTGGCTTGTGGAGTTTTATCTTGGAGATTCGTGAGACCTGTCTGTGAACTTTGGTGGCTTACAATCCTGGTTTGTGCCTTGGACTATTGAAACCTTGGGGGGGGGGGGTGTGCCAGCAAGAAGCTTGTGGTATTGACTGGACATCAGGACCCTGCTGTAACGTATTATAGCCTGTCTGTTGTGAAGACAGGTTTTCCTTTGTGCTTATTTTTTCCAGCTATAAAATACTTTTGGCTTTTACCAGAGTGTCTGGCTGTTTTTTCAGTTGGTGTTGAGGTTTGGGAAAACCCAGACAGAACAAAAGGTAAGGACCCTCTGAATCCAATACAAACAAACAACAAACAAACAAATAAACAATGGCTTTCTGGAAGACCTGTAGGGTGAGGAACATATTCATATTCCTTTGTCAGTGTTTACTTTATTATTCTACTATTTTACTTCTGTTTACCTACTTTTTCATTTAACTTCCTTTTTATTACTGTAAGCTGCCTAGAAGAGGCCCAACGGCAGGCTAAGTGCCAAATAAATTTAACAAACAAACAACTATTTATTTACAATATATTATTCTTTTCTGAGAATCCTTGTGACTAAAATGTCAAATAAGCAAGATATTTTTTTTCCCTCTTGTGCAGTCTTTATCTCCATGAAATCATTTGATTTATTCCTGGATGGCCATAGTAATTGATTTTAAGAGGCTGCAGGATCACAACATTTAAGAGGCCCTGCAAGAAGAGCTCTTTTGCAGCTCTAAAATGTCCTTCGATTCAAGGTTACTTGAGGTCTTTACATAAATGTAGCAAGTATATACACCATGGATATATGTGAGGTTATTTTTTAGACAGACAGCTGTCAAAACCAATTTAACCTTGCCATCTGATTAGGGAAGGGTTAAGCAAGTCACTTTGTAAATTGGGATTTAGGATCAAAAACAAGACTTTTTTTTTTAAAAAAAATATGTTCAATGTTGGAAGATGGAAAATATATAACCAAAACCTAGATAGTGATGAGTGCTGATTCTCTACTTTTTGGAGATATGCATTCATGAGATAACTAAAGAGCACTATTTTTCAGTGTTTGCTCAGTCCCTGAAGTATGTGCCTACTCCATAAAATTCAGTGGTGCCCTTGCTGAAAGCTGTAAGAAAGGCAATTAAAACAAGCTTTTCAAAGAGTATTGATTTGTTTTTAATGTTGCTGATGTATTATTTAGTTAGGGTTTAGTGGACTATTGGAATGAAAACTTTACAGCTCCCATTCTTTTTGTATACATGTGAAGCTGCTGACAATATAAATGTATTGCTACGCAATAATTAAAAAGCATAGAATACATGTTGTGGTTAGCTCTGGCCTTGCTCCTGCCCCAAGGACTGTGGATGTGGGGGAGACATCCACATGCTGCAGGCCTGTTTTGCCCCCGGTGGAATCTGCTGATGAAGGCTCCTCTGACCAAGAAGACATGAGTGACAGGGAGGAGGAGAGTGTGGCAGACAGCTCAGAAGGAGATCAATTATCTAGCTCCTCCTTGGATTCAGCACAAGAGTTAATGATACAGCCACGCATGCGGAGAGCGATGCATAGGCAACAACAACTGAGAGATTATTACCAAAGAAAATGAGGCCACCTGTGGTTGGGTGGGGCTGCGGTAATTAGTGAGGCTGCTATAAAGAGCAGCCTGTGGGTTTGGCCATTGTGGAGGATTATCTGATCGTTGTGTTTCGTGACTGCTTTACTGACTTTGACCTTTTGTGTGCTGATTTTTCCCCGCTTTGAAACTAAACCAGAGCAAAGTGTGTTTCACTTTGTGAAAGAAGAAGGACTGTGAATTGCCTCACAGCTGCAAGCTAAGTATCACAGAACTGATAAGGGACTTGTACAAATTACCAGTTTGTTTGGAGACGAATGCTCTTTGCTATACCAAAAGAGGGCTTGGTTTAAGTGAATTTTCATTATAAAAACATTGTTTTGAATTTTCAAACGTGTGTGTGTCTGAAATTTGTACCTGTGAATTTTTGGGGGGATTCTACCAGAGAGCCTGACAGAACAATAGAAATTCTATTAAACAAATGAAATGTCTCACCAGGTTATTTGTGCCAATAGATAGATAGATAGATAGATAGATAGATAGATAGATAGATAGATAGATAGATAGATGATAGATAGATAGATAGATAGATAGATAGATAGATAGATAGATGATAGATAGATAGATAGATAGATGATGATGATGATGATGATAGATAGATAGATAGATAGATAGATACTATAGATAGATAGATAGATAGATAGATAGATAGATGATAGATAGATAGATAGATAGATAGATGATAGATAGATAGATACTATAGATAGATAGATAGATAGATGATAGATAGATAGATAGATGATAGATAGATAGATGATAGATAGATAGATAGATGATAGATAGATAGATAGATAGATGATAGATAGATAGATAGATGATAGATAGATAGATAGATAGATGATAGATAGATAGATAGATAGATGATAGATAGATAGATAGATAGATAGATAGATAGATAGATAGATAGATAGATAGATAGATAGATAGATAGATGATTAATGGGTGGGTGGGTGGGTGGGTTGGGTGGGTAGACCAAAGTCAGGGAAACTCTTTTATTGTGCACAGGCAATAGAGGGCAATATATATATATATGTGTCTTACGGCAGTAGCCTGGAAACTATATTACAACACACGTGCACATTGGATCTGAGCCAAGGCAATGGCTCATGTGCCAGCAGATATGGCTCTGCGTAACACCTGTGGCACCCATGCCATAGGTTCGCCATCACTGACTTAGAACATGAAAAGCTGGCAACCTCTATATTAAAGGATGTAAATCAGGAACTGACTGTCCAAATCTATGGAAGGAAGGAAGGAAGGAAGGAAGGAAGGAAGGAAGGAAGGAAGGAAAAAGGGAGGGAAGGAAGGAAAGAAGGAAGGAAAGAAGGAAAGAAGGAAGGAAGGAAAGAAGGAAGGAAGGAAGGAAGGAAGAAGGGAGGGAAGGAAGGAAAGAAGGAAGGAAGGAAAGAAGGAAGGAAGGAAGGAAGGAAAGAGGGAGGGAAGGAGGGAAGGAAGGAGGGAAGGAAGGAGGGAAGGAAGGAAGGAAAAAGGGAGGGAAGGAAGGAAGGAAAGAAGGAAGGAAAGAAGGAAGGAAGGAAGGAAAAAGGGAAGGAAGGAAGGAAGAAAGGAAGGAAAGAAGGAAGGAAGGAAAGAAGGAAAGAAGGAAAGAAGGAAAGAAGGAAAGAAGGAAGGAAAAAGGGAGGGAAGGAAGGAAGGAAGGAAAGAAGGAAGGAAGGAAAAAGGGAGGGAGGGAAGGAAGGAAAGAAGGAAAGAAGGAAGGAAGGAAGGGAAAAGGGAGGGAGGGAAGGAAGGAAGGAAGGAAAGAGGGAGGGAAGGAGGGAAGGAAAAGGGAGGGAAGGAAGGAAGGAAGAAAGGAAGGAAAGAAGGAAAGAAGGAAGGAAGGAAGGAAAAAGGGAGGGAGGGAAGGAAGGAAGGAAGGACCTTTATTTCACTATTTCACGAGCTTTCCTTGCAACAGTTGCCATGGTAATAGAAATAGATTTTAGTGATTCCCTTCCCCCTCCTTTCTGAGGACAATGACTGCACAGTTTTGAGGAACATGCTAGCAAATGTAGAGGAGGCTGAAGAAAGCAGGTGGGGTGGCTCCCCATCTTCTCAGATCCTGTTTTAACTTCCCATTCTCTTACTACACCTTACATGATTTACCTCTGGAAAATATCTATTCCCTTCTAAATCCGTTGGACATATTTAGCAAGTACACACTCTAAGCATTTGCTTTTTGAAAGCGCAAAAAAAAAAATCGATTAAAAAAATAACATAATCTTTTATTTGGATATCCTCCCATATTTCTAATCGTTATAAATTTGCACATTTCCTGTTTTGGTGAAATATTATTTGGACACAATTGCATGACCAGCGGATGATGGAATCCTCCCCAGGCATGTAATTACTGCTGTTTACTTAAGATGTAGGAAAGCCGATAAGTACATCTCCCTATAATTATATTCCTTCCCTTATTCCAGCCCCCCTTTGACATTCAAGATAGCTGGGTTTTAACAGACGAATGTGCCCCACCACTTCACTTCTGTCTGTCCTCTTTCTTTCACCTTTTTAAATGGTCTTTGGCTAAAATGCTACGTGGTTCTCCTGAGAAACTCCCAATCGAATGCAAGGGAAATTGGCACAAATGACCTTTTCTAATTTGTCCTGCATCTTTGAGGGCAGAGGAACTGGGCAAATAGAATAGAATAGAATAGAATTCTTTATTGGCCAAGTGTGATTGGACACACAAGGAATTGGTCTTTGGTGCAGATGCTCTCAGTGTACATAAAAGAAAAGGAGACATTTGTCAAGAATCATGAGGTACAATACTTAATGATTGTCATAGGGGTCAAATAAGCAATGAGGAAGCAATCAATATTAATAAAAATCTTAAGAATACAAGCAACAAGTTATACAGTCATAAATGGGAGGAAATGGATGATAGGAATGATGAGAAAAAACCTAGTAGAAATAGTGTAGACTTAGAAAATAGTTTTACAGTGTTGAGGGAATTATTTGTTTAGTATAATCCAGCAATTCTCTTGTTTGACGAGACCACACGGTTAATTTTCATACAAATTGATTTTTACTCAAATCTCACACCATCTCATTAAGACATGGCCCTGTCACAAAGTTTTCAGTTAGCAGGAAAAAACCACGAGATAAAGTTGAAGCTAACAATCTCATAGAGTTCCAGAATAAACTCATAGTTTATTCTGGAGAGCAGATGGACTGAAAACTGAACATTTCCTGCAGAGCAGCGATGGAATCGGAAAGTTTTTCCCATCGGTTCTGTGGGTGTGGCTTAGTGGGTGTGGCTTGGTGGGGTCATGTGACTGGGTTAAGATTAAGACTTTCTAAGATTAAGACTTTCTAAGACTTATTAACAACTAATAAGCCCATAATAATAAGCCCATCTCTAAGAAGCACGATGAACATTCCATTGCCAATTTGCCAATTTTGATATGGATTGTTATTTTAATTGTTTTGAATGTTATTTTTTACGGTGAATGAAAAATGAATGAAACTATAGATGGGAAATCAGGAACATCGTACTTTCAAATATTTTGTACCACAACTCATATTATCAGGCTATAGATTATGACTTATAAAGCCCTTCATGGCATTGGACCAGAATATCTCCGGGACCGCCTTCTGCCGCACGAATCCCAGTGATCAGTTAGGTCCCACAGAGTTGGCCTTCTCCGGGTCCCGTCGACTAAACAATGCCGTCTGGCAGGACCCAGGGGAAGAGCCTTCTCTGTGGCGGCCCCAACCCTCTGGAACCAACTCCCCCCAGAGTTCAGAGTTGCCCCCACCCTACTTGCCTTTCGTAAGCTCCTTAAAACCCACCTCTGTCGTCAGGCATGGGGGAACTGAGATATTCCCTTCCCCCTAGGCTTATAAAATTTATGCTTGGTATGTATGTATGTATGATTGGTTTCTAATTTAACTTAAACTTAAATATTAGATTTGTTTATATTGTCTTTATTATTGTTGTTAGCTGCCCCGAGTCTATGGAGAGGGGCGGCATACAAATCTAATAAATAAATAAATAAATAAATATCAATAATAATAGTAATATTTGGACCTATGTAGCCCCAATAAATGATGTCATTAGGAAGCAATCAATAATTTCCAGCTTATACCAAGATTTCCGAACTTCTATTTTTCGCCAAAAGGTAATGAAATTTCATTCTCTGTTTTATTTTTATATTTTCCAGGGCTAAATCTTGGCACTCTCTCCATATTGTCTTCTAAGCTAGGCTTAGCCAAATGACTTGGCTAAGACAAAGAAAATTATTGCTAAGTTATTGTACTGTATGTTGCTTCTGGGGGAAATGATGTTTCATTTGTTATAGAACAACAAGTGGAAGAACTGCTAGAAATCTAACGGAAAAATGTATCAAAGGCCACTGATAAATCTGATAAATCAGAACTGGTTTGATGCCATATTACTGATGATTCATCATAAGACACCACGCGCAATTAAACCTTTTTGATCAGTCTGTCAGAGCAAAATGAGCAGCCTCAATTAAGTTTCTGATCAGAACAATAATTCTTTCCCAATCATTTATTTATTTTTATTTATTTTATTATTTAGATTTGTATGCCGCCCCTCTCCGCAGACTCGGGGCGGCTCACAACAGAATACAACAATTCATGACAAATCTAAACTATAATTTAAAATATTTTAAGAACCCCATTTACTAAGCAAACATACATACAAACATACCATGTATAAATTGTATATGCCCGGGGGAGATGTCTCAGTTTCCCCATGCCTGACGACAAAGGTGGGTTTTAAGGAGCTTACGAAAGGCAAGGAGATAGGGGCAGTTCTAATCTCTGGGGGGAGTTGGTTCCAGAGAGTCGGGGCTGCCACAGAGAAGGCTCTTCCCCTGGGGCCCACCAACCATCATAGTTTAGTCGACGGGACCCGGAGAAGGCCCACTCTGTGCGACCTAATCGGTCGCTGGGATTCGTGCGGCAGAAGGCGGTCTCAGAGATATTCTGGTCCAGTGCCATGAAGGGCTTTAAAGGTCATAACCAACACTTTGAATTGTGACCGTAAATTGATCGGCAACCAATGCAGACTGCGGAGTGTTGGTGTAACATGGGCATATTTAGGGAAGCCCATAATTGCTCTCGCAGCTGCATTCTGCACGATCTGAAGTTTCCGAACACTTTTCAAAGGTAGCCCCATGTAGAGAGCATTACAGTAGTCGAACCTCGAGGTGATGAGGGCATGAGTGACTGTGAGCAGTGACTCCCGGTCCAAATAGGGCCGCAACTGGCACACCAGGCGAACCTAGTACAGACACTGGATCCATGACACATAATGTCATTCATGGAGAAACTTCCCAATGATTGTTTATCAGTGGGTAATTGCAATGCAACTAGCAACTGCACTTTGTTACAAACAGCCCCTTTCCATGGCTTGGATCTCCCAGGCCCTTTGTTTTAATTTATTTTGTTCTTAAATACCTCCTGCTATTTAAGCAATAATTCTCTGTAAATCAATTGTTAGCAGCAGTTAATGACTGGTTGGGTAATTAATAGCTGAAAGCAAAACTGAGGGTGTTCGGAGCTCCAAGATTCCTGTAGGCATAAACTGTAGTATTACACTAATATACCCTATAATCAATGGTTTCTCCCAGCTTCAGTCCTATCTATATTCAGAGAAAGGCCAAATGTTTTATTGCAACGCGCAGGGAAGGGGGAGGAAATCTGTTGATTAAGATTTGTTTTTCTTTATATTCTTGCCCAAATTTTTCACCTAAGGGACCGCCTTCTGCTGCACGAATCCCAGCGGCCAGTTAGGTCCCACAGAGTGGGTCTTCTCTGGGTCCCATCAACTAAACAATGCCGCTTGGCGGGACCCAAGGGAAGAGCCTTCTCTGTGGCGGCCCCGGCCCTCTGGAACCAACTCCCCCCAGAGATTAGAATTGCCCCCACCCTCCTTGCCTTCCGTAAGCTACTTAAAACCCACCTCTGCCGCCAGGCATGGGGGAATTAAGATTTCTTCTCCCCCTAGGCCGTTACAATTGTATGCATGGTATGTTTGTATGTATGTTTGGTTTTGTATATTAAGGGGTTTTAATTCGCTTTTAGTATTGGATTTTATAGTATACTGTTTATGATTGCTGTTAGCCGCCCCGGGTTTTCGGAGAGGGGCAGCATATAAATCCAATAAAACTTGAAACTTGAAACATGTTATCATTTAGTGTCATCTGGGGCACTTAAAAAATATCTACCATACTTTTTTGACTTAAAGCAATGGTAGCAACATGGTGCTTGCTAGTATTTCTAAGGTTTGGTTCGATTGGCAATTTCTATATCAGGTTTTATCTATCTATCTATCTATCTATCTATCTATCTATCTATCTATCTATCTATCTATTCTGCCGGCGTGTCCCAACCGCCCGTAATTACAGGGTAATTAGTCCAGAAAGACACACACCACATGATAGAAGGAAAACCAAAAGTCTTTATCAACAGAAAAGCAGAAAAAAACTCCCTTTTTAAATGTCAAAGGGATTTTCTGGTACACACAAGGCACAGGTTAAATGCAATGCAATTTCTCACCCAGTAACTGGGAAATTGAGTCCAAATTCCAAAGTGTTGTACCTCATGATTCTTGACAAATGTATAGTTTCTTTTATGTACATTGAGAGCATATGCACCAATGACAAATTCCTTATGTGTCCAATCACACTTGGCCAATAAAGAATTCTATTCTATCAAGAATTCTAAAATTGTGGATTGAGTTAATTTTGTCAAAATGTGCAACATGCTTTAGCAAAATAGGATACCAGAACATCTCACTATCCTCATGCAAAAACTATGTACAGTTCAAGAAGCTACAGTATGGACATAATATTCAATGGCTTCATTCATTCATTTATTTATTTATTCATTCATTCATTCATTCATTCATTTATTTTGTCCAATACATAATACACATTGAAGAGAATAGATATGTAATAATATAAATAAAAAAAGAATAGAAGAAAAGATATAAAAGTGTAGGTGAACATATTTGAAAGGAAGAAAAGATAAATGAGATAAGGAGAGATTCTCACTTTGTTTATTCAGTCTACATATTGAAGAAAAGCTGGATTGGAATCATGAAAATATCATTAACTAGTGATATGCTGATGATAAAATTATCTGACAGTTGGACATGCAGAGGATTTGAAAGCGCTAGACATAAATGCTATGTAAAATGTGACTAAAATTAAATATAAAGAATATTAAACCAATGATGACAGCAAACAACCTTAGAACTGACAATGAATATCTCCAAGTGGAGGATAGTGTCTGCCTTTTGGAATCAATCATCAACAATAAATAAATAAAATATTCCAGAAATACACCACATGTATATTTGGTACAGCAACCATGAAAGCCTTGGAAAAAATATTCAGAGGCAATGGAATCTATCTGTTCTGTCGGGCTTTCTAGTAGACTCCTCCCAAAAATTCACAGGTACAAATTTCAGACACACACACGTTTGAAAATTCAAAACAATGTTCTTTATAGCCCTGCTCCTGCCCCAAGGAATGTGGATGTGGGGGGAGACATCCACATGCTGCAGGCCTGTTTTGCCCCTGGTGGAATCTGCTGATGAAGGCTCCTCTGACTAAGAAGACATGAGTGACAGGGAGAAGGAGAGTGTGGCAGACAGCTCAGAAGGAGATCAATTATCTAACTCCTCCTTGGATTCAGAACAAGAGCTAATGATACAGCCACGCATGCGGAGAGCGATGCATAGGCAACAACAACTGAGAGATTATTATCAAAGAAAATGAGGCCACCTGTGGTTGGGTGGAGCTGTGGTCATTAGTGAGGCTGCTATAAATAGCAGCCTGTGGGTTTGGCCATTGTGGAGGATTATCTGATCATGGTGTTTCGTGACTACTTTACTGACTTTGACTTTTTAGGTGCTGATTTTTCCCCGCTTTGAAACTAAAGCAGAGCAAAGTGTGTTTCACTTTGTGAAAGAAGAAGGACTGTGAATTGCCTCACAGCTGCAAGCTAAGTATCACAGAACTGATAAGGGACTTGTACAAATTACCAGTTTGTTTGGAGATCAGTGCTCTTTGCTATACCAAAAGAGGGCTTGGTTTAAGTGAAGTTTCATTATAAAAAACATTGTTTTGAATTTTCAAACGTGTGTGTGACTGAAATTTGTACCTGTGAATTTTTGGGAGGATTCTACCAGAGAGCTCGACAGAACACATAACATACTCTTTTCTTTTGACAATGAATGTGGATGACCTGATTATAATCTCTGAAAGCAACTTGATATCTGAATTGTTAGCTGTATGAGGGTATCTCATCTTCTCTATCGCTAGAGATGTAGCCACACTCAATTCTGGACAAACATCAGGGTATCTAAATTAATTAGCAAGTAACTACATGGGTGCTTTGCCTATTCAAAACCAGTAATTAATGAAATCTCTTAAGGAACTTAATATTTCTGGAGAGATTTGAACATCTATCAACAAGGCTTTCCTACAGTTTTCATTAACACCAGCTCTGGGCAACACTAGCTTCTGAAAATGACCTTCTTTTCTGGTAACAGCAACGAGTCCTAGTTTCCACTGCCAATGTGGCCAATCTCCAAGTGAGATATTTGGGTACATGTGTGTTTGTGTACTAGCCTGGCAGAAGCAATAAATATGTGCTTACTTCCTAGTGAGTCTTTCCCACCAATTTTAATTAAGAATAATGAATAAACAACTTGCTATTGACCACTTACTGTCTTATCCCCATAGGATCAAAGATATGTAACATGCAATGTGAGTTGCTGTCCCCTCTTTCCACGTAGCGATCAGTCTTGGAACTGAAGGTCCCAACAATGTACAAAGAAGATTTTTTTTAAATTCTTTGTCCAATATACAATACATATGGAAGAGAATAGACATTAAGTAATATATATAACGATAGAAAGTAAAAAAGAAGAGAAGTAGATGGGAGGGAGAGAATATATATGATATAAGAGAATATATATGATATAAGAGATAAGGAGAGAATATATATGATATATATATATATATATATATATATATATATATATATATATATATATATATAGATAGATAGATAGATAGATAGATAGATAGATAGATAAGGAGAGAATATATATGATATATAAGATAAGGAAAAACAATTGGACAGGGGACGATAGGCACATCAGTGCACTTATGTACGCCCTTTACTGACTTCTAAGGAACCTGGAGAGGTCAATCGTGGAGAGTCTAAGGGAGAAGTGTTGGGGGTTGGGAGTTGACACTATTGAGTCCGGTAATGAGTTCCACGCTTCGACAACTCGGTTGCTGAAGTCCTATTTTTTACAGTCAAGTTTGGAGCGGTTAATATTAAGTTTGAATCTGTTGTGTGCTCTTGTGTTGTTGCGGTTGAAGCTGAAGTAGTTGTTGACCGGAAGGACATTGTAGCATATGATCTTGTGGGCAATACTTAAATCGTGTTTTAGGCGCCGCAGTTCTATGCTAATATTAATATAGCACTTTTACAGAAGAAGTAAAACAAAATAATACTGCAGCTTCCACACGCAGAAGACACACGAGAACTTTATGGTAACTAATTAACAAAAACTCCGTAAAAACCACCTCGTTACGGGTAATGCTTTTACAGATCCCGTTATTGCAGTGTTCAATGAATTCAATCAAGATTTGTTTTAATGATGGCTTCTTGAACAGTGGCAAATTCCACTAAGCTAAAAATAAATAAATAGTTCCCCAAATATACAGGTTGCCCAGTGATGGCCTGCTTCTAGAATGGTAAGGTGCTATGTTCCGGTATCCATGCGCCTTGTTGATAGGTATTCAAATCTCTCCAGAAACATTAAGTTCTTTAAAAGATTTCATTAATTACTGCATTAAGGACTCATGCACAACTGTGCACCCCTCAACGCATGCATGTGCACCCCAGGTGAGATTTGACTTCTGCACAGGCAGAATGGCAGGTGGGCCTTAATTTGAGCCAACCGCGAGTGCCAAGGTCTTTATTTCTCTCAATGCTGAGACTCAGTTTTATACTAATAAATTTGGTGTTGCTTCTTGTTTTCTCCACGCTATGTACCAGGGAATTGTGCAATTTCTTCGCAACAGAAGGTTACGTGTGGCTCTTGTGTAGCCTGCCTGGAGCTGCAATTGAACAAAATAGTGGGGCTGGAGCAATCATCAATCAATCAGTCAATGTGATCTCATTCCATTAAATGCAATTACAGGATTACCTTACAATGAAGAGGATTCCTAAGGTGAAGGGGTTGCCACAAAATTAAAAGAAAATCATACAGCCCGAATTTGGAAACTGATTTGCTTCCTGTCTCTTCAACAGGTTATATTGAGCTTATTTATTTTTATTTATTTATTTGTCCAATACATAAATACATAGGAAGAAAATAGACATGTGATAATATAAAAAGAGGGTGAAGGTGAACTTAGAGGAGAGGATACATGAAAGGAAGAGAATATATAAGATAGGTGAAAAAAAGGAAAGACAATTGGACAGGGGACGAAAGGCACACCAGTGCACTTATGTACGCCCCTTACTGGCCTCTTAGGAACCTGGAGAGGTCAATCGTGGAGAGTCTAAGGGAGAAGTGTTGGGGGTTAGGGGTTGACACAATTGAGTCTGGTAGTGAGTTCCAAGCTTCGATAATTCGATTGTTGAAATCATATTTTTTTACAGTCAAGTTTGGCATGGTTCGTATTAAGTTTGAATCTGTTGCGTGCTCTTGTGTTATTGCGGTTGAAGCTGAAGTAGTCATTGACTGGTAAGACATTGCAGCATATGATCTTGTGGGCAATGCTCAGATTGTGTTTTAGGCGTCATAGTTCTAGGCTTTCTAGGCCTAGGATTGTTAGTCTATTTTCGTAGGATATTCTGTTTCGAGTGGAGGAGTGAAGGGCTCTTCTGGTGAAATATCTTTGGACATTTTCAAGGGTGTTGATGTCTGAGATGTGGTATGGGTTCCAGACAGATGAGCAGTAGTCTAGGATAGGTCTGGCAAAAGTTTTATAGCCACCCCGAGTTTGCGGAGAGGGGCGGCATATAAATCCAATAAATCTAATCTAATCTCTTGTGAGTAGGGTGAGGTTGCCTGAGGAGAAGCTGCGTAGGATCAGGTTGTGAGCACCAAAGGATACACTTGCAGGCTTGGTTTACATTTTATACTTTATAGCAAAAATAATCTCTCTCTGCTAATAACACTGTGCACCTGTTCTCTCATTTTGCTCTGAAGTCAACAACTAGGAAAGGATGGCTAGTGATTTGCAAAGGCGTAATCTTCGCAAAGGTGTAATTTGAAAGTATTAAAACTTTGCAACAGAGATCCAGAGTGCTCAGGTTCATAGTTTCAAGCAAATGTCATCTGTTTGCAGGAGAAAACAAAGTGCTAATGTTTTTATTTTTTTATTTAATTAGCGCAAAGCCTTTCCATTAAAAGTTGGGAAATGGTGAAGAGGTCGGCTTCGTTGAAAAATTACACAATCACTTTGTCCTGGGTAAAGGCATAATACCCAGAATATTGGAACTTGCAACAATAACAACAGAAACAAAAGTCTGGGGGAAAAAAAGCTGATTCCATTTGTAGCATCAAAATATGCTGATAAAATTTGTTCAGGAAAGATTTGGAAAAACCAATGCTACGTTTTTTAATTATGCATAGAAACATAGAAGATTGACAGCAGAAAAAGACCTCATGGTCCATCTAGTCTGCCCTTATACTATTTCCTGTATTTTATCTTAGGATGGATATATGTTTATCCCAGGCATGTTTAAATTCAGTTACTGTGGATTTACCATCCACGTCTGCTGGACATTTGTTCCAAGCATCTACTACTCTTTCAGTAAAATAATATTTTCTCATGTTGCTTCTGATCTTTCCCCCAACTAACTTCAGATTGTGTCCCCTTGTTCTTGTGTTCACTTTCTTATTAAAAAGACTTCCCTCCTGAACCTTATTTAACCCTTTGACATATTTAAATGTTTCGATCATGTTCCCCTTTTACCTTCTGTCCCCCAGACTATACAGATTGTGTTCATTAAGTCTTTAAGTCTTTCCTGGTAGGTTTTATGCCTACGACCTTCCACCATTTTTGTAGTCTGTCTTTGGACCCGTTCAATTTTGTCAATATCTTTTGGTAGGTGAGGTCTCCAGAACTGAACACAGTACTCCAAATGGGGTCTCACCAGCGCTCTATATAGCGGGATCACAATCTCCCTCTCCCTGCTTGTTATACCTCTAGCTATGCAGCCAAGCATCCTACTTGCTTTTCCTACCGCCCGACCACACTGCTCACCCATTTTGAGACTGTCAGAAATCACTACCCCTAAATCCATACTATTTTGACTATGCTATTACAGACATGAAGTCATAATGACCTCAGTAGCAAAAAGACATTCAATGTTTTCATGGTTGGATCTAAAAAAATTGATGTACAAAGCAGTACACCAAAATATGTATTGATCTCTATCCTATCTACATTGCGCAGGTCACTTTGTATTTCTCCATCCTTGAACTTCAGTCTTTCTTCTCTAATTTTTGCATTGGTCCACTGAATGATGGCACTAATAATTTCTTTAGAAAATAATAATTCCCAAATCTCTAGGGGAGTAGGTGAATTTCTGAGATTTGTAGCTGATGGCCATAGTCCAAATAATTGCCCAACAATATTGTGACTAGTGGTTCTGGATCTATTGCTTCAGAAAAGTGCAGAAGAGCATTTGAATTTCCTTTTGCCATATAAATTATTGCACAATGTAAATTGTATCTGGTCACCAATTTCATTGGAAGCTTCATCAATGGGGGTGTCAGAAATGGTGTCAGCGGTGAGTTTCTCATCACCCATTATGAAATGTTCTGCTTGTAATTACAGGGTAATTCGTCCAGAAAGACACACACCACACGATAGAAGGAAAACCAAAAGTCTTTATCAACAGAAAAGCAGAAAAAACTCCCTTTTTAAATGTCAAAGGGATTTTCTGGTACACACAAGTCACAGGTTAAATGCAATACAATTTTTCACCCAGTAACTGGGAAATTGAGTCCAATTCCAAAAGTCCAGAAAGTCCACACACAGTCTTGAACAGGGAAACAACAAACCACGATCTTGACGAACTATGAATCAGATAAACTTCCGCGAGGTTAAACCAGTACGCTGCTCTTTTTATCTGTAGCAGTAATTACAGCAGCCCCACCCAACCACAGGTGGCCTCACTTATCTCCTGTAATAATCCTTCAGTTGTTCTCTCCTATGCATCCCTCTATGCATGTGTGGGTCCATCATAAGTTCTTGTTCAGAATCCAGGGATGATAAGGATGATTGATCTCCTCCTGGGCTGTCTGCCAAACTCCCCTCTTCCCTGCCACTCATGCTTCCTTCGTCAGGGGAGACTTCGTCAGGAGATTCTATCGGGAGCAAAACAGGCCTATGGCATGGGGATGTTTCCCCCATATCCACCTCCACATTCCTTGGGGCAGGAGCTGGGCCAGAGCCAACTACAACACAGACTTATAGTATATACTGTTTCTTAGTGCTTTACAGAATCAACATATTTCCCCCAATAGTCTGGGTCCTCATTTTACCCACCTCGGAAGGATGGAAGGCTGAGTCAACCTTGCGCCTGGTGGTGAGATTTGAACTACCGTTAGCAGTTAGCTGAAGTTAGCTGGAAACCGCTCCTTAGGCTTGCTCTCCTCAGTTCAAGGGAGAATATATTGTTTTCACAGATTTTATCCTCACAGGCTGAGAATGCTGATTCAGGCCAAGAGGCTGGGTGATTCATATGTCTGATATTTCACTGACATTTGCATTGGACTAGGCAGATGTGGGCAGAACATAAATTATGATCTAATCACAAATCCCTGAGTGATTTGCTGTAAATCATGTAAAAAAGCCTGATTCCCAAATGGAACACTAGTATGATTTTTTTTCCCCCCCACCTAAAATGGGCAGCTGAAACGACAATTTTGGAGTAACCGGAAGTGGAATTTCTTTTTAATGACCAGAATATTCCATCCAGTATTAGATACACATCCCTAAAGTTCATAATGTATCTGTTGTGGTTGGCTCTGGCCCAGCTCCTGCCCCAAGGAATGTGGAGGTGGATGCAGGGGAAACATCAACATGTCATAGGCCTGTTTTATTGCCGACAGAGTCTGGTAGTGAAGTTTCCTCGGAAGAAGAAGAAGAAGGTGGGGGTGACTTGGAAGAGGGGGGCTTGGCAGACAGCCCAGGAAGCCAATCTCCATTACTTTCAGTAGATTCGGATGATGAATTGCTAGATCCACGCATGCGTAGAGCGATGCATAGAAGAGAACAACTGAAGAAATAGTACAGGCGATAGAGAAGCCACCTGGGATTGGGTGGGGCTCATGTAATTATAGCAGCTGTTAAATTGGGCTGAGCAGCGTGGATATTATCTGGATCATAGTTGTTGAGAGTCATGGAGTTTGAGAAAAGAAATCCTTGTAAGTTTTTGCCACAGTATTTGTGCCGAACTTCACAGTACTGGTTTATTGCGGATTTATTGCTTGCCTTGTTATCGGACTGTAATCCATTACTGCCTTAGAAACATAGAAACATAGAAGTCTGACGGCAGAAAAAGACCTAGGGCATCTAGTCTGCCCTTATACTATTTCCTGTATTTTATCTTAGGATGGATATATGTTTATCCCAGGCATGTTTAAATTCAGTTACTGTGGATTTATCTACCACGTCTGCTGGAAGTTTGTTCCAAGGATCTACTACTCTTTCAGTAAAATAATATTTTCTCATGTTCCTCTTGATCTTTCCCCCCAACTAACTTCAGATTGTGTCCCCTTGTTCTTGTGTATACTTTCCTATTAAAAACACTTTCCTCCTGGACCTTATTTAACCCTTTAATATATTTAAATGTTTCGATCATGTCCCCCCTTTTCCTTCTGTCCTCCAGACTCTACAGATTGAGTTCATTCAGTCTTTCCTGATACGTTTTATGCTTAAGGCCTTCCACCATTCTTGTAGCCCGTCTTTGGACCCGTTCAATTTTGTCAATATCTTTTTGTAGGTGAGGTCTCCAGAACTGAACACAGTATTCCAAATGTGGTCTCACCAGCATTCTATATAGCGGGATCATAATCTCCCTCTTCCTGCTTGTTATACCTCTAGCTATGCAGCCAAGCATCCTACTTGCTTTCCCTACCGCCTGACTGCACTGTTCACCCATTTTGAGACTGTCAGAAATCACTACCCCTAAATCCTTTTCTTTTGAAGTATTTGCTAACACAGAACTGCCAATACAATACTCAGATTGAGGATTCCTTTTCCCCAAGTGCATTATTTTACATTTGGAAACATTAAACTGCAGTTTCCATTGCTTTGACCATTTATCTAGTAAAGCTAAACCATTTACCATATTACAGACGCCTCCAGGAATATCAACCCTATTGCACACTTTAGAGTCATCGGCAAATAGGCAAACCTTCCCTACCAAACCTTCCCCTATGTCACTCACAAACATATTAAAAAGAATAGGACCCAGAACAGACCCTTGTGGCACACCGCTTGTAACCTGACTCTGCTCAGAATACTCACCATTAACAATAACTCTTTGATGTCTACGCTTCAGCCAGCTGCAAATCCATTGAACTATCCAGGGATTAAGTCCAATCTTCACTAATTTATCTATCAGCTCTTTATGTGGAACCGTATCAAAGGCTTTGCTGAAGTCCAGGTAGGCAATATCCACGGCACCACCTTGTTTATACAAGAAATCCCTTTGAATTCTAAAAGGGAGTTTTGCTTCCCTTTTGTTGAGATAAAAAACATTTACTGGACTTCTACTCTGTGTGTGTGTGTCTGTTTTGAACCAATTTCCTTTTCATCGGAGGCTTGTACTAGAACAGTATCCATGCACTCAGGGGAGAAATAAGAGGGAGGAAGAGAGAGGAGGAGAGAAGGAAGAGAGAAGTTAAGAGAAGAGAGAGGTTAGAAGGAGGAGGAGCAGGGATGGGCTCCTACGGGTAAGGTCAGGTACGCAGAACCAGTAGAAAAATTTTGATTTTTTTTCTTTTTTTCCCTTCTGGTCTCTTGGTATGTTTTTCCTATCACAGTAAATGAGGTTGAATGTGTATAATTTTAGAACAGCTGTGCATGTATGTTCATACACATACAGTTTATATAGTAGATAATGTACTGTATATTTTTGTGTGCCTATGTGTAATATGTATGTACACATATGGCATATATACATAGAATACCGTGCACAGTTCTGGTGGATATAATGGAACTGGAAAAGGTGCAAAAAAGGGCAACAAGTATGAAACCAGGTTGCAACGTTTGGGTCTCTTCAGCCTTCAAAGACGGCGTTTAAGGGATGATTTGATCGAAGTGTATAAAATCATGCACGGGATAGAAAAGGTGGATAGAGAAAAATTCTTTTCTCTACCACACAACACTAGGACGAGGGGGCACTCTCTAAGGGAGATTGAGTGCCTGGGCTGTGTGCCAAGCCCCCCTCTTCCAAGTCACTCCCACCTTCTTCTTCGTCCGAGGAACCTAAACTCTGAACTGATTCTGTCAGCAATAACACAGGCCTGTGACGTGTTGAAGTTTCCCCTGCGTCCACCTCCACATTCCCTGGGGCAGGAGCTGGGCCAGAGCTAACCACAACCGCATGATTTTCTTATGATGGGTTTTTCAATGGGATGGCCAAACTGTGCAGCATTTTTGCCTATCAATATGTTTGTACCATGATTATCATTAGAACACCCACATTCCCAAAACAAACAAATACAGGGAAATCTTTAAGCTTGCAGCTTTCAGCACTTGCTCTAAATGTATGCTGTTATAATAGCCCTGTAGTGAGAATAGCTCCCAAGTGAGATAAACATGTTAAGAAAATTAAGACCTTTAACTCTCCTGGAAACATAATATATTTTCTCCTTGTCACTTCGAAATAATGAGGACATTAGCAAGGACTGTCAAGTAGCATTTAACATAACTTTACAAAGAAGACTTCGAAGAAAGCACGCAATGGAATAGATTTTTTCCTTATCTTTTAGATTAGGAGAGATATAATTGAACAGAAAGAGTTGAAAAATCATACCATCTTTCATGACCTTCTCTTCTTTAGCAAAGCACCATCTTCTTTTAACCAAGTTAAAAGTTGTTGTTATGTTTAAAAATAACAGTAATGAGGCAGCGTGGGTTCAACCACCTAGCTACCAGAAATGTTGGAGGGTGTTGTTTTGTTTTATTAAGTAGCTTCCATGCAGTTTGCTCAAGATTAGTACAGTTTGCCAAATGTATTAGTCTTAAATGAGAGATTATTTTGTGAATTGAGGAACTGCTGTCTAAAACTCTCACAGTTCTATAGATTTGCTCCCTCTCCCCCTCATTTTCCGCTGCCTATTCAAAATTAATCAAGCGTTAGGCGGTACACTATTTATTTTATTTCTAGGCCAAGGAGTCAGAAGAGGAATTATCAGAACAATAGTTTGAGGAAGAAAACCACATTTTTTCTGAGAAAATAATTCAATAACATTACTTAGATCAGTGATGGCAATCCTATGGCACCCGTGGCACATGGAGACATAGATGCTGGCACATGAGCCGTTGCCCTAGCTCAGCTCCAACATGCATTTGTGTACTGACCAGCTGGTAGTTGGCTCACATAGAGGCTCTGGGAGGACATTTTTGGCTTCCAGAGAGTCTCTGGAGGGGTGGGAGAGGGGATTTTTACCCTCCCCTGGCTCCAGGAAAGCCATCCTTTAAAGCCCTACATGGCATTGGACCAGAATATCTCCAGGACCGCCTTGTGCCGCACGAATTCCAGCGACCGGTTAGGTCCCACAGAGTGGGTCTTCTCTGGGTCCCGTCGACTAAACAATGTTGTCTGGCGGGACCCAGGGGAAGAGCCTTCTCTGTGGTGGCTCCAACCCTCTGGAACCAGCTCCCCCCCAGAGATTTATTTATTTATTTATTATTTATTTATTACTTAGATTTGTATGCCGCCCCTCTCCGAAGACTCCCACCCTCCTTGCCTTTTGGAAACTCCTTAAAACCCACCTCTGCCGTCAGGTATGGAGGAATTGAAACATCACCCCCTTGCCCATGTACTTTCTGTGTATGATTCGACTGTGTGCTTGTTTTTAATATATTGGGCCTAGAACTAAGACGCCTTAAACAAGATCTATATATTGCCCACAAGATCATATGCTGCAACGTCCTGCCTGTCAGCGACTAATTCAGCTTCAACCACAACAACACAAGAGCACACAACAGATTTAAACTTAATATTAACCGCTCCAAACTTGACTGTAAAAAATACGACTTCAGTAACTGAGTTGTTGAAGCGTGGAGCTAATTACCGGACTCCATAGGTGTCATCCCCTAACCCCCAACACTTAGATTATCCATGGTTGACCTATCCAGATTCCTAAGAGGTCAGTAAGGGGCGAGTACAAGTGCACTAGAGTGACTTCCGTCCCCTGTCCTATTGCTCTCCTATATCTCTTATACCTTTCTTCTATTCCTATATCTCTTCTTCTATTCTTTCATTGATACGTTCTATTCCTATAACTTCTCATCTATTCTTTCTTAGATATATTTTACTATGAGCATATCCTCTATAATCTTCATCACGTATTTTACTATGTGTATACCCACTAAAACCCTCATTGTGTATTGGACAAAATCAATCAATCAATCAATCAATAAATAATAAATAAAAAGTTAAGAAGAGCGGCCCTTCACTGCATAGAACAAGAACAAGAACTCATCATTAGAACAAGATGTTTTATCTCAGTTCTTCTGAAACTAAGACCTTGCCTACCGGCCAAACCATGAGTTGTGAAGACATACATGCATAGGTACAGTGATACCTTGTCTTACAAACTTAATTGGTTCCGGGACGAGTTTCTTAAGATGAAAAGTTTGTAAGACGAAACAATGTTTTACATAGGAATCAATGGAAAAGTGATCAATGCATGCAAGCCCAAAATCCACCCCTTTTGCCAGCCGAAGGGCCCATTTTTGCACTGCTGGGATTCCCCTGAGGCTCCCCTCCATGGGAAACCCCACCTCCGGGCTTCCGTTGCCAGCGAAGCACCTGTTTTTGCGCTGCTGGGATTCCCCTACTGGGATTCCCCTGCAGCATCACAAAAACACGGAAGTCCGGAGGTGGGGTTTCCCATGGAGGAGAGCCTAAGGGAAATCCCAGCAGCGCAAAAATGGGTGCTTCACTGGCAACGGAAGTCTGGAGGCAGGGCATCCCAGAGATGGCGGTGGGTTTGTAAGGTGAAAATAGTTTGTAAGAAGAGGCAAAGAAATCTTAAACCCCGGGTTTGTATCTCGAAAAGTTTGTATGACGAGGTATCACTGTATTAGTAAAAGGAGTTTTCACTTTATGAAATGAACAATAACCATTGTAATCCTACATTTGCTTCTACATGTCTGAAACTCTGAACAATAAGAACCACCGTGGGTCTTGTAAAAACTCTCTTTATACCCCATTGCCACCTAAGTGCGTGTACTCTGGATGATCGCTGCCAATTTTCTTTTCTTTTCTTCTGGCAACACCGGTGGGTCGTGAAAAGCATGGACAGCAGAACATTCGGCATAGCAAGCTTTTCTGATTTCCTAAATTGTAGCATTTTAGGAGTCAAAGGAAGCTTTTTTGGCCGAAGGTTTTGGTGGAGGCAGAGATGGGCTGCTGCTGGAACGGCTAATTGGGTGCAGCTGTGTGGCTCAGGAGCTTGAGTGCAGAATTGAGCACAACTGTGCTTCCCTTACCTGTGCAGGTAGCAAAATCTCACACAGGGGCTGCTTCTTGTGGAGAAGCAAAAAACCTCTCCAAAATACACCCGTATGCACATTCCTGTGCAAGATTTTGCTACCTGCATAGGTGTGGGTTGTGATTAGCTCTGGCCCTGCTCCTGCCCCAAGGACTGTGGAAGTGGGGGAGACATCCACATGCTGCAGGACTGTTTTGCCCCCGGTGGAATCTGTTGATGAAGGCTCCTCTGACCAAGAAGACATGAGTGACAGGGAGGAGGAGAGTGTGGCAGACAGCTCAGAAGGAGATCAATTCTCTAGCTCCTCCTTGGATTCAGAAGAAGAGTTGATGATACAGCCACGCATGCGGAGAGCGATGCATAGGCAGCAACAACTGAGAGATTATTATCAAAGAAAATGAGGCCACCTGGGGTTGGGTGGGGCTGTGGTCATTAGTGAGGCTGCTATAAAGAGCAGCCTGTGGGTTTGGCCATTGTGGAGGATTATCTGATCGTTGTGTTTCGTGACTGCTTTACTGACTTCGACCTTTTGTGTGCTGATTTTTACCCGCTTTGAAACTAAACCAGAGCAAAGTGTGTTTCACTTTGTGAAAGAAGAAGGACTGTGAATTGCCTCACAGCTGCAAGCTAAGTATCTCAGAACTGATAAGGGACTTGTACCAATTACCAGTTTGTTTGGAGACCAGTGCTCTTTGCTATACCAAAAGAAGGCTTAGTTTAAGTGACTTTTCATTATAAAGAACATTGTTTTGAATTTTCAAACGTGTGCGTGTCTGAAATTTGTACCTATGAATTTTTGGGAGGATTCTACCAGAGAGCCCGACAGAACAGTGTGGGAAGCAAAATTGTGCTCAATACCACACTGATGCTCCAGATCCACAGAGCTACACACAATTAGCCATTCCAGCAGCAGCCCATCTCTGGGTAAAGGGTAAACCTATCTAAAATTCATTTCAATGTTTAACTATTATTAAGTCTCTTCTTTCTTGAAAAGTTTGAACAGATGGAAGGTAGGAGGGGAAGAAGGAAAATCCCAGAGAACAAGGCATTAGAAGACATGCCAAGGACTTAAGAGATGTACTTTATTATATATTTATTAAACAAATGTATGATGTTTAGGAGATGAAGTGATGTTCAACAGAGGATATGAGTAAGCTTCCAATGATGGCCCTTTATTATTATGAACACAGCCTTGGAATGTCTCTTTCTTGCCTTTTGAAACTACTGAGGGTCGCATAAAAGTGTGCCTTCCTTATCTGATCTAATAGAAAAAGCAGATGACACTGAAAAGGGGGAATACAGTGGTACTTCTACTTATGAACGTAATTTGTACCGGGTCCAGGTTCTTAAGTAGAAAAGTTTGTAAGAAAAAGCAATTTTCCCCATAGGAATCAATGTAAAAGCCAATAACATGTGCGATTGGGGAAACCACAGGGAGGGTAGAGGCCCTGTTTCCTCCCAGGAGATTCCTAGAAAGGCCCCACGGAGACTTCTCCCCACCTTTTCCAGCCCTGTTTCCTCCCAGGAGATTCCTAGAGAGGCCCCACGGAGACTTCTCCCCACCTTTTCTGGCCCTGTTCCCTCCCAGGAGATTCCTAGAGAGGCCCCACGGAGACTTCTCCCCACCTTTTCCGGCCCTGTTCCCTCCCAGGAGATTCCTAGAGAGGCCCCACGGAGACTTCTCCCCACCTTTTCCGGCCCTGTTCCCTCCCAGGAGATTCCTAGAGAGGCCCCACGGAGGCTTCTCCCCACCTTTTCCGGCCCTGTTTCCTCCCAGGAGATTCCTAGAGAGGCCCCACGGAGGCTTCTCCCCACCTTTTCCGGTCCTGTTTCCTCCCAGGAGATTCCTAGAGAGGCCCCACGGAGGCTTCTCCCCACCTTTTCCGGCCCTGTTTCCTCCCAGGAGATTCTTAGAAAGGCCCCACGGGGGCTTCTCCCTGCCTTTTCCGGTTACAGTTTTGAACAGAGGCAAAAAAAAAATCTTGAACACCCGGTTCTTATCTAGAAAAGTTCCTAAGTAGAGGCGTTCTTAGGTAGAGGCACCACTGTATTACATATTGTCTGGCCCTGTGGCATATACAGATTTAAGGGTGATAACCATCACCTTGCAGCTGGAAAATGATTAAGAACCACTGCAGCTTATGCAACAATAGTGAAAGAGAAATCATAGGATATCAGAATTTCACATGACATTGCATTGTGGAGCAGTTGTTGCTTTCAGGTGGTCTTCAAGGCTAGCTTCATGTAGACCACATTGAAGGAATTCAGTGCGTAGGCAACTAAGGCATAAATGACTTTAAGCAAGTCTTCTTGATCCTAGAATGAATAATAATTATAATAATAATTATAATTTATTGGATTTGTATGCCGCCCCTCTCCGCAGACTCGGGGAGGCTAACAACAATAATAAACACAACATGTACAATCCAATAATAAAAACAACTAAAAACCCCTATTATAAAACCAAACATACACACAAACATGCCATGCATAACTTGTAATGGCCTAGGGGGAGAGCTATCTCAACTCCCCCCATGCCTGGCAGTATAAATGAGTCTTGAGTAGTTTACGAAAGACAGGGAGGGTGGGGGCAGTTCTAATCTCCGGGTGGAGTTGATTCCAGAGGGCCGGGGCCGCCATAGAGAAGGCTCTTCCCCTGGGGCCCGCCAAATGATATTGTTTAGTCGACGGGACCCAGAGAAGGCCAACTCTGTGGGACCTTATCGGTCGCTGGGATTAGTGCGGTAGCAGGCGGTTCCGGAGGTAATTGCAGAGATATGCATAAAAGATGAAGTTATGCAAAGAACCCCTTGGTCATGCCTGCCATTTTCTCTTCCAGATGGAACTATGTGTCACACCAATTATTTATGGAGGAGTACTACTCCCTTCAAAATCAGAGATATTAACACTCCTGACCTCATAGCAACAAAGACCCACAACCACTTTGCATTGCTAGGTTGAAACACAGCCACTTGAGCTCCATCTAGGCCTCTACCCTCTTCAGCGTTAAACAAATACCTGAACAGCTTTGCTTGCCTTAAGCAGAGCTTAATTCAGTATGCTTATGTTTTTCAGAAAAAAAATCTTGAAAAGCTACTATGGTAGGAAAGATCAGACCTTATGTAAACTGCAGATGAAAAAAAACCCGTTACGCAGGAAGTGTCTTTCATAATAGCCAGAAAAAGAGAGTCTTGAGCATCAAGAAAGATGTATGATAATTGAACACAGACTTCCAATATCAAACAAGAAAGCATAAGAAAAGAGACTTTAATTAAAAATATCCAAACACAGTGACTAATTATTATAAGAAATGAGAACTGAAATGTCTTTTTAAAGATGATCAGAGAAATGTCAAGGAAAATTTCTCTTAATGTAGAAATACAGTGATTCTTTGATTTTCGTGGGGGTTGCGTTCCCAGACTGCCCGCGAAAGTTGAATTTCCGCAAAGTAGAGATGCGGAAATAAAAACACCATTTTTGGCTATGGACAGCCAAAAACTACCCCCGCACACCCTTTTCCTAGGCCGCGCAAGGAGCTGGGCTTGAAGTTGGGGGCGGGGAGCGACGAAAGTGTGGAGGCCGGCAAAGATTGTTTTGAGTGTCGGCCGCCCCCCCAGTGCCTCCGGCCCCCTCGCCGCTACCCCCCACCCATCCGATCCGCCCCTCTCACCGGCTTTCTTGGGGCACGGGTCCTCCTGCAGCAGCGCTGGCGGCTACGGCTTCTCATCCTCCTCATTCGGCCGCTAGCCGCTCTGAGCGCTTTGAGAATGCCTGCCTCGCCCCTCTCGCAGTCCCTTAGCTGAGAGCACTTTCGTCCCAGCTGTCAGCGAGGGGGCTGCAGGAGAGGCGGGGCAGGCGTTCTCACAGAGAGAGCGCAACAGACAGAGCGAGATAGAAAGGAGAGAGGGAGAGAGTGAGAAAGAGAGAGAGAGAGAGCAAGAGGGGGGAAAGTGGAAGGTAGAGAGAGAGAAATGATAGAAAAAAGGGGAGAAAAAAGAGAAATGAGAAAATGATTGAAGCAGAGAATGACAGAAAAGAGAGAGAAAGAAAGAGAGAGAGAAGTGACTCTTGGTGATGACGTATGACATCATCGGGTAGGAAAAACCACGGAGTATTTTTTTAATTAATATTTTTTGAAAAACCGTGGTATAGCCATTTCACAAAGTTTGAACCCGCGAAAATCGAGCGATCACTGTGTATTCAATAATTGTCACTGAATACTTCTGAAGGTAGAAAGTCTAGTGATACCCCTTGCAAAGGGGTTTATAAAATGATTGGAACATTTGTGGCAATACAATATGTTCAGGAACTGACTATACTAGAAAGTGAAGCATGATGAGCAATAGACCAGCTGTCAAACAGGAAAAAAACCCAACACCACCAAGGTATAAATTAAATACTTCTCACGTTGTTTAAGACTGCAGGGAAAGAGTCTGAGTGCCAGCTACACTTTGTCAAATAGAACAAGATTGTTTGACCCTCAAAACTGGGAGATATGAATTCATATCCCCAAAAAGAGAGATGCATGACAATACACAAATCGTACTCTTCAGAAATGATTCAGAATAAGTGCTTTGCATCTTGAATGCAAACTGTGAATACAGAACCTTACTGGTATCCGTTTAAGCCCAGATGTATTTTTCGGGATTCTGCATGAGCTTAAAAGAAGTATCGTGGAGCATCTGCAGGAGGCCAGATGAGAGCAGCTGTATTGCACTGTTACAGCACAATCGTCACTTTTTTGAGCATATGCCAGAATGTTGCGTACACATACATAAAAGGCAAAGATGCAACACAATTCTGAGGAAAGCCCTAGATTAATGTGACCAGATTTTAAGATTGGGAAAGAGGGATACCATTGAGTTGGGGTGGCGGTGGGGGACCTAAAAAAAGTTTAGCAAAAAAAAAAAATAGCAAAAAAAATCTCACTCTCTCGTTCTCTCTTCCTCTATCCCTTTCTCTCTATTTTTCTCTCCCTCCATCTTTCCCTCTCTTCCTTCCTTCCTCTTTCTTTCTCTCTCTCTCTCTCCATCCCTCTTTCTTTCTCCCTTTCTTCCTTGCTCTCTTTTTTGCTCTCTCTTTCTCTAAGCCTTTGCAGGGTTTTTTTCCCCCATTTCTCTACTTGTTCCGAATGTTTCTTTCCAGCTCTAACCAGGTGCTAATGATTTTCCCAGGTCTTACTGGCTTGCAAGCTCTTTCATTGTTACTCTCTCTGAATAAGGTTTTTTAAAAACCCTAACCAGGGGATAAAATAATGTGCTGAAGCTGACCAGACTAAGGACACTAGCCAGATGAATACCTGGTAAGTAGATCCCCCCTCCATTTCCCTACCCCAAAACTAAGGTGTGTCTTATGCTCCCCAAAATATGATAAATAAGTAAGGCAGGTGGAAGGAAAGAAGGAAGGAAGGAAGGAAGGAAGGAAGGAAGGAAGGAAGGAAGGAAGGAAGGTGTTCTGTCGGGCTCTCTGGTAGAATTCTCCCGAAAATTCACAGGTACAAATTTCAGACACACACACGTTTGAAAATTCAAAACAATGTTTTTTATAATGAAAATTTACTTAAACTAAGCCCTCTTTTGGTATAGCAAAGAGCACTCGTCTCCAAACAAACTGGTAATTGGTACAAGTCCCTTATCAGTTCTGTGATACTTAGCTTGCAGCTGTGAGGCAATTCACAGTCCTTCTTCTTTCACAAAGTGAAACACACTTTGCTCTGGTTTAGTTTTAAAGCAGGGAAAAATCAGCACACAAAAGGTCAAAGTCAGTAAAGTAGTCACGAAACACAACGATCAGATAATCCTCCTCAATGGCCAAACCCACAGGCTGCTATTTATAGCAGCCTCACTAATGACCACAGCCCCACTCAACCACAGGTGGCCTCATTTTCTTTGATAATAATCTCTCAGTTGTTGTTGCCTATGCATCGCTCTCCACATGCGTGGCTGCATCATTAACTCTTGTTCTGAATCCAAGGAGGAGCTAGATAATTGATCTCCTTCTGAGCTGTCTGCCCCAGTCTCCTCCTCCCTGTCACTCATGTCTTTTTGGTCAGAGGAGCCTTCATCAGCAGATTTCACCGGGGGCAAAACAGGCCTGCAGCATGTGGATGTCTCCCCCACATCCACAGTCCTTGGGGCAGGAGCTGGGCCAGAGCTAACCACAACAGAAGGAAGGAAGGAAGGAAGGAAGGAAGGAAGGAAGGAAGGAAGGAAGGAAGGAAGGAAGGAAGGAAGGATCTTATCACAAATCTATGTCTTTTTCATTCTTTATTTTTGGCTTAAATTTATGATAATTATTTTCCTGAATATAATTGGAAATAAAGTAAAAGACAATCTTTAGATCCCAATGTTTTTCAGGAGAGCTTGACCTGTAGTTCCATGGAAACTAGGGCTGCAAAATCCATTTATATGGCAATGCTGAATTGAAGCAACAGTCTTGAAAAAAAACCAGTTCATCTCTGAAAGGCTTAACATGGAGTTCTATCTAGTACACCCACAGATTACCCACCTCCTTCAGATGGCTGCTTTTTCAAATACCCAGCAGTATTTCCTAGCTACAAACACACAGGCCTGGCTGTTAGGCATCAAGAATTGCATGTAGGAATATGGACGCTTTCTTAGTTTGGGGAGACATCTTTGCCTATCCCCCAGTTTCAAATCCCCCAGTTTAAATATTAAAAGTGTTCTGTCTGGGTGCCCCCAGACTTCAACACCAACTGAAAAAAGCAGCCAGACATGCTGGTAAAAAGCAAAGTCACTTTATATCTGTGAAAACAAACAGAGAACAAAAATTGTTCTTACAAACTGGAATGCTATGAGGCTTCACAGAAGAGTCACGATGACCAGACAATACAGCAGGCTTCTTGCTGGCACACACACCACTGTAGAGAATAAAACCCACGCCTCCCCCAAGTTTTCAGCCTTCAAGGCCACAAGCCAGGATCAGAGACGCCAAGGATCGAAGCAAGGTCACAGAACTCCCACAAGATAACTCTCCACAATACAGGAAGGGCGGGCCTGCCTTTTCAAGCTTTCTGGGGAGAACCACACCCAAACCCAGCTGTTGCCTATTAGGGATGGAAATACCTGGCTAATTGTCCCCTTCGTTGTGCTGCTCTTCTCTGCCTCATATCGATGATGGCTTGTGCGTTCTCATCTAAGGACTCCAAGCTACTCGCTGTGGAGAGCTCCCCCCCGGGGGTCTCAGGCTGTTCTCCCTCTTCCTCGGCCTGACATTCCTCCTCCTCTCCGTCTGCCTGGTCCTCCTCCTCCTCCTGTTCCTCGTCCTCCCCCTTTGAGCATGGAGCCGGCAGAGTTCCAGCCGTTCCCTGAGGAGCCTCAGACTGAATCACAACAAAAAGCAACACATTCTATTATTCCATTAGAATGGAATAACAATTGAGTAACTTTTCCTTATCCTCGTCTTTTTTTGCTATTGAATTTTGCACAGAAAAATAAAGGCACGGATCAAGCAAAATTTACACAATTACTTAGGTTTGTAGGTGGAAATATCCCACGGACACTTTGAGAAAAGTATCATGAAACCTACCCACCTCTATCACTAATTGGGTACAATGCAGCAGTAATATTTAGAAGAGATGGAGTGTTGTTATTTTTTAATGGGATTTCGTGGTCATAGAAATTTCACATTTAGAGGAAGGGAAAGGAGAGACTCATATATCAAGAAAGCATTGCTATTATTTTCTGGAAGACAATCCTTTGTTGACCTCTCACACCTCTTTAATTGTGTTAGAATTATAATTGTTTTCTTTCACATTTGAGTTTTGAAATGCTCAGGCTGAAATTATACGCTTTGTTCTCAGAAACTATTTGAAAAGCGATAGCATCCTGGTAGAACTCAGTCTTTGCATGTAAACATCTCAGCTCTGTTCAACTATTTCTTTTAATAAAGTTTTCAGAGAGAAAAGCGGTGGCTTGGCGGTGTTCTGCAGGCCTCTCTGATAGGAGCCTCCCGAAAAATTCAAGGGTACAAATTTCAGACACACACACACGTTTGAAAATTCAAAACAATGTTCTTTCTCACAAAAGTCAAAATAAGCTAAGCACTCTTTTTGTATTGCCAAGAGCACTCTTCCCAAAACAACCGGGTAGTCTGTACAATTTCCCTTAAGAAGTCATTAAGTACTTAGCTAGCAGCTGTGAAGAAACTTCACATCCCTTCTTCTTCCAACGAAGTGAGACACACACACACACACACACACACACACACGTTGCTCTGCTTTGTTTTCCAAGGCGTGATAAAGCAACAAAGTCCAGCAACACAAGATTCCTGACGAACTCCGATCAGATATTCTTCCACAAGGGCCAAACTCACATGCTGCTATTTATAGCAGCAGCCCTAATTACTGGAGCCCAACCCAAACACAGGTGGCCTCCCTTATTTCCTGTAATATGTTCTTACTTGGTCTCTTCTACGCATAATTCTGCGCTTGCGTGGGTCCAAAATGTCATCATCTGAATCAATGGAAGATAAGGGAGATTGACTGCCTTGGCTGTGTGCCAAGCCCTCCTCTGCCGAGTCACTCCTACCTTCTTCTTTGTCCGAGGAAACTAAACTCTGAACTGATTCTGTCAGCAATAACACAGGCCTGTGACATGTTGAATTGCCCCCTGCATCCACCTCCCCATTCCCTGGGGCAGGAGCTTGGTGGGCTTGGCTTGCTGGGTGTGGCAGGCGAAAGATACTGCAAAATCCCCATTCCCTCCCCACTCCTGGGGGAAGGATATTGCTAAAGCTACATTCCAATCCCACTGTGGGACCAGCCAGTATTTGCCAGTTCTCCAAACTACTCAAACTTTCTGCTCCTGGTTCTCCAGAACCTTTCAGAACCTGTTGGATTTCACACCTGGAGAAAAAAAGCAATCAATTCTCATTGCCTTTCTCTGCATCTATTTCCTGATTTTTTCTTAAAATGTGGTTGCTAGAACTGGTCACAATACTTGAATACCGAGCACAATGGAAATACTTCCTGTGATGGCAGCTATATTCTGTTGACACAGCTTAAAATTGTATTTCCTGTTTGGCAATGTTATTCTGCTGACTGATTCTGTTTGGAAATTAACTATTCCTCCGAGATCTTTTCCATACGTACTTTTCCTAAACCTCGGCATTTGAGTGTTAATGCCAAGGTGAAGTTTTTTTGCATTTGTTTCTGTTAATTTTATTCTGATATTTTTTTTAAATATATATACTTTATTGATTTGCATAAACAAACATGACACACATAACATATAACATATAGTGGAGCTACAGTCGCTCCGCTCAAGATAGAAGTCATCTTTATATTAAAAAAGAAGAAGAAAAGGAAAAAAACTTATCATTGTTTAACGACATCTATAAAGTGTGTAAAAGTATTAATTTTGACATAGTAAGTAAAGGAAAAAACACATCTAAAAATTTATAAAAACATATATAGAAATTCTTAAATTATGATTTCAATCAAACTAGAATAAAGAAAATAAGAGAAGAAGAAAAAAGGAATTTACAATTATATTGTAAATTGTTCTGTCGGGCTCTCTGGTACAACTCCTCCCAAAAATTAACAGGTACAAATTTCAGACACACACGTTTGAAAATTCAAAACAATGTTCTTTATAATGAAAATTCACTTAAAGTAAGCCCTCTTTTGGTATAGCAAAGAGCACTCGTCTCCAAACAAACTGGTAATTGGTGCAAGTCCCTTATCAGTTCACTCGGTCCTTAACCGAGTGGGGGGTAGGGGTCATCTGTGAATACAGTGATCCCTCGGTTAGCGCGGGGGTTACGTTCCAAGACCTCCCGCGCTAACCGATTTCCGCGTTATACTGGATGCGGAAGTAAAAACACCATCTGCGCATGCGCGCCCTTTGTTCCATGGCCGCACATGCGCAGAAGGTGGAGCGACGCAAGTTCGGAGGCTGGCAATGCAATGGTGATTTTTCCAGGCTCCTCGCCGCTACCCACAGGGCAGCGCTGGTGGCAATGGCAATGGCAACCCTCCCTCCTTCCCTCCTTCCCTTCTCTCCCTCCCTCCTTCCCTCCTTCCTTCCTCTCACCGGCTTTCTTGGGGCAGCGCTGGCGGCAATGGCAATGGCAACCCTCCCTCCTTCCCTTCTCTCCCTCCCTCCTTCCTTCCCTCCTTCCCTTCTCTCCCTCCCTCCCTCCCTCCTTCCTTCCCTTCTCTCCTTCCCTCCCTCCCTCCTTCCCTCCTTCCCTTCTCTCCCTCCCTTCTCTCCCTCCTTTCTCAAAAAGCACTTAAACTGTAACTGTACTGTACTGTGTAATGACAGAATAAAACCCCCCAGCCCTCACCTGTGTTTGAATTTCATTCATTCACTCAGTCATTCATTCATTCATTCTTCTGTACAGTATGTACAGTACTGTGTGCCACTCAGTCCCAACACTTTTAACCCATAAATTACCATTTCCCATCCCCTTAATTACCATTACTGTACACATTGAATAAGACTCTGAACAAGTTCCAACAGTTGCAAAGCTTTTTTTTGCGTTTGCAACGATTGGTCGAGATTTTGGCCAATCAGCAATCAGTATGATGTCATCGGGCGGGAAAAACCGTGGTGTAGGAAAAAAAACACGGACTTATTTTTTAATTAATATTTTTTGAAAAACCGCGTTGCAGCGTTTCGCGCTAATCGAGAACGCGCAAATCGAGGGATCACTGTACCACCTAACCAGCCCTGCCTTCAAAACGCAACTAGCATATTGCTAATTTTCTTGACATTCATCAACTTGTTGAAATAGTTGCTCACTGCCTAATGGTAGGCTTGGTAGGGTCAGTTTGTCACTTCTAATTGTCTGGCAATTCTTTAAAAAAATCTTCGGAACAGTTCAGATCAGCTGTTTCCATCTGGGCAATTTAATAACATGTACCGCAAGAACTCCAGGTTGCCCTGACAAGGTAAATAATGAGAATAATGTCTTTGTATCTGCTTTAAAAATAAAAAAATAATAAAAACTGGAACAGCCAATCTCAGTAGATGATCAGACCGGCTATTTTTTTTTCTTCCGCAAATGACATTCCAGTTTTTCTTATAGCAGACGTACTCTGGAGAATACTATAAAGTAAAACTTTGTCAGACTCACCCACCTGAAGATGTGGAACTGTGCTAAATTGGACCTCTGGGAGGCAGCTCTCCTGTTACGTGGAGACAGGCATCCTGCGATAGTCCAAAGATCACAGGAGGAGGTGGAGCAGAACTTTTGTTCTCTTGAGATTTATTGCTTGTCCAAAACTGTAAAACTTGGAACAACTAATAGAATAGAATAACAGAGTTGGCAGGGACCTTGGAGGTCTTCTAGTCCAATCCCTTGCTTAGGTAGGAAACCCTACATCACTTCAGACAAATGGTTATCCAACATCTGCTTCCATATAGTTGGTCAATTGAAAGAGGCTGAAGATAGGCCTGGAAAGGGTCTGTATTATTATTATTATTATTATTATTATTATTATTATTATTATTATTATTAATAATAATAATAATAATAATATTAATAATAATAATAATTATTATTATTATTATTATTGTTATTATTATTTGTTCTGTCGGGCTCTCTGGTAGACTCCTCCCAAAAATTCACAGGTACAAATTTCAGACACACACACATTTGAAAATTCAAAACAATGTTCTTTATAATGAAAATTCACTTAAACCAAGGCCTCTTTTGGTATAGCAAAGAGCACTTGTCTCCAAACAAACTGGTAATGTGTACAAGTCCCTTATCAGTTCTGAGATACTTAGCTTGCAGCTGTGAGGCAATTCACAGTCCTTCTTTTTTCACAAAGTGAAACACCCTTTGCTCTGGTTTAGTTTCAAAGCGGGGAAAAAAGCAACACACCAAGGTCAAAGTCAGCAAAGCAGGCACGAAACACAACGATCAGATAATCCTCCACAATGGCCAAACCCACAGGCTGCTCTTTATAGCAGCCTCACTAATGACCACAGCCCCACCCAACCACAGGTGGCCTCATTTTCTTTGATAATAATCTCTCAGTTGTTGCTGCCTATGCATCGCTCTCCGCATGCGTGGCTGTATCATTAACTCTTGTTCCGAATCCAAGGAGGAGCTAGAGAATTGATCTCCTTCTGAGCTGTCTGCCCCACTCTCCTCCTCCCTGTCACTCATGTCTTCTTGGTCAGAGGAGCCTTCATCAGCAGATTCCACCGGAAGCAAAACAGGCCTGCGGCATGTGGATGTCTCCCCCACATCCACAGTCCTTGGGACAGGAGCTGGGCCAGAGCTAACCACAACACCTTGTTCTTCCCTTTTAATATTTTATTCATATTTAGGTCTGATAGCAATAATGGTATCCAGAGGATAGCAATTAAAGTAGATAAAAATAACTATTTCATTCAGTGCATGACGGACTATGGAATTTGTTACTAAGAGATGCAGTGAGGGCTTCAAAAGATAAATTTTACAAATTTCCATAAAGTAAAAGTATTAATAAGGATGATTATATAATCTGCACTATATTTCTCTGCATACCAGTTTTTGAGAAACATGAACAGGAGACATGTATTTTATTTATTTACTTATTAGAGTTGAAAGGGGCCTTGCAGGTCATCAAGTCCAACCCCCTGCTTAAGCAGGAAATCCTACAGCACCCCAGCCAAATGAGAGTCCAATCTCCTCTTGAAAATGTCCAAAGTTGAGGAGTTCACAACTTCCGCTGGCAGTTCCACTGGTTGATTGCTCTGACCATCAGGAAGTTCTTCCTTGTTTCTAGGTTGAGTCTCTCCTTGGTCAGCTTCCAACCGTTGTTCCTCGTCTGGCTCTCTGGTGCCCTGGAAAACAGTGTGACCCCCTCCTCTCTGTGTCAACCCCTCAAGTACCTGTAGACTGTTATCTTGTCCCCCCTGGCCCTTCTTTTTTCTAGGCTATCCATGCCCAGTTCCAGCAATCTCTCTTCATAAGTCTTGGTTTCTAGTCCACCCTTAGTTGGCCTCCTTAGGGTCCTATCGACCAAACAATGTCAGCTGGCGGGACCTAGGGGAAGAGCCTTCTCTGTGGGAGCCCCGACCCTCTGGAATCAGCTCCCCCCAGAGATTCGCACTGCCCCCACCCTCCTCGCGTTCCGAAAGAGCTTAAAAACTCATCTTTGCCGCCAGGCTTGGGACTTTTAGATCTTCCTCCCTGATCAATGAATGTTTTAAGTATGAGTGTTGAATGATTGGTTTGATAGGTTTTACTTTCTTTTAATTGAATTTAATGGTTGTTTTTAAATGTAGTATAAATTGGATTTATATTATTGTTCTGTTTTTGTATATGCGGTGAGCCCCCCCCCCGAGTCCTCAGAGAGGGGCGACATACAAATCCAATTAAATAAATAAATAAACAAACATATTTCTCACTTAATAACATAACACAGTGATGGTCGTAAGTTGAGGACTACCGCTGATGCTTCCCTTTTTGTTCAAATTGCTTAAGCCCTTCCTTACTACCCTGTTTCCCCGATAGTAAGACACCCCCGATTGTAAGATGTATCGGGGGTTTCAGGGGGGTCGGCTAATATAAGCCATACCCCGAAAGTAAGACATATGTCTTACTTTCGGGGAAACACGGGGGTATTGCCGGGGGGGGAGCCTCTTCCCCGGCTTGGCAAAGCGAAGGACGGCGCTGGTCCAAAGCGAGCCGAGCGGGTGGCGGCTTGCAGCGAAGGCGCTCGTCCCAGCAACCGAGTCCTGCCGAGGCTCGGCTGCAAGCGGCCAGCGAGGCCGACCAGCTCCGAGGCAAGCGGCTGGAGCTGCACCCTCCTTCGCCCTCCTCCTTTCCGGCAGGCAGGTGGGGCTGCCCAACTGCGCAGAGCGGCTCCTCCCCTCCAGACACACGCTTCCCCGACACGTGCACGCCGCTTGGAGCCCTGAGGTTGAACTTGGAAAAGGGCTCACGAGGCTCCTGTCCCGCAGCTGCCCTTCTGGACTCTGGGGAGATGCCTTCGGGAACGCAACCCTTTCAATTTTTTTCCAATGTAAGACATACCCCGAAAGTAAGACGTAGTGGGGCTTTTGGGGGTAAAAAGAAAGTAAGACACTGTCTTACTTTTGGGGAAACACGGTAAGTCTCTTAGTCAACTTCCCTGTAAGCCATTCTTGTTTGTGTATTCTAGCTGCGATCTGCCGGAATCTGCTTTTTGGGGAAGGCCCTAGTCTAGTCAAATAAAATATATGGGGGTAAAAGTAAAATAAAAAGGGCAAAAGTGTCTCTCCTTTCCTCCCGGCCTTTCCAAATTCCTGTTTACGAAACCTGTTCACCTGCTTATAAAAGGATGTGTGTGTATTTAAATAAAAAAAAATCCACAGGACATTACAATATGTCCAAAACAAAATAGCTCCAAAAATACTGAGAGTTAAAAATATCCCAGCAGGCAATATGGTAATAAAAAAGTTGCTTGAGTGTGAACATCCAATCCCTTCAGTCTTCTGTGGATGACATGCTTTTGATATGTTAGAAATACAACAAATATCAAATATCAACTTTTAGCATTGCTCTAAGTTAATCCATAGAAATTTAACTGTAATGGCAATATACTGTATTTTCCAGAGTATAAGACACACCTTAGTTTGGGGAGAAGGAAATATGGAATATTCATCTGGCTAATCGTTTATCAGCTTCTGCACATTATTTTATCCGCTAGTTAAGGAAATGGGGATTTTGCAGTACGTATTAGTGGTATACAAAGATATAATAATAGTTATATACATTCAAGGCAATTCAATTTATTAGATTTGTATGCCGCCCCTCTCCGAAGACTCGGAGCAGCTCACAACAATGCTAAAAACAATATTATAATGGCACAAATCTAACATTAAAAATAACTAAAAACCCTATCATAATTAAAAACCAAACATCACATACATACCAAACATAAATTATAATGAGTCTGGGGAAAAGATGCCTGGCGGTATAGGTGGGTCTTAAGTAGTTTACAGAAGACAAGGAGGGTGGGAGCAGTTCTAATCTCCGGGGGGAGTTGATTCCAGAGCGTTGGGGCCGCCACAGAGAAGGCTCTTCCACTGGGGCCCGCCAGACAACATTGTTTAGTCAACGGGACCCGGAGAAGGCCAACTCTGTGGGACCTTAGCGGCCACTGGCATTCGTGTACAAGGCAGTTCCGGAGGTACTCTGGTTCAATGCCATGTAGGGCTTTAAAGATCATAACCAACACTTTGAATTGTGACCGGAAATTGATCGGCATGATACTAGTAAAAAAAAAAGAAACATTAGGACAGGGGATGGAAGACATGCTGGTGCACTGATGCACACTCCTTCTAAGTGTTGTGGTTGGCTCTGGCCCAGCTCCTGCCCCAAGGAATGTGGAGGTGGAGGTGGAGGAAACATCCACATGCCACAGGTCTGTTTTGCTCCCGATAGAATTTCCCGACGAAGGCTCCTCTGACGAAGGAAGCGTGAGTAGCAGGGAAGGGGGGAGTTTGGCAGACAGCCCAGAAGGAGATCAGTCATCCTTATCATCCCTGGATTCTGAACAAGAACCTATGACAGATCCACGCATGCGTAGAGTGATGCATAGGAGAGAACAACTGAAGGATTATTATAGGAGATAAGCGAGGCACTAATTACAGCAGTGGGGCTGCTGTAATTAGTGCTACAGATAAAAAGAACAGTGTGCTGGTTTAGCCTTGTGGAAGTTTATCTGATTGAGGTCTTTTTTCTGCCATCAATCTTCTATGTTTCTATGTTTCTATCAAGGTGATGTTCATATCTGGGATATGTTTTGGAAAACCTAAATATGTTAAAAGGTTCAATAAGGTTCAGGAGGGAAATGTTTTTAGTAGGAAAGTGAACACAAGAACAAGGGGGCACAATCTGAAGTTAGTTGGGGGAAGGATCAGAAGTGACATGAGAAAATATTATTTTACTGAAAGTGTAGTAGATGCTTGGAACAAACTTTTTTTTCCATGCTTGATTTTTTTTTAACAAAGCAAATGAAATTCAAGTCCAGAATTGCTATGAGGAAATGCAGCATGGTTAATTTCATAGAAACCATGTAGTATTAATAGTCTCTCTCCATTCCAACACCACTATACTCATTGAAAAATCTATCATTTTAGAATGGAATGTGGCAATTGTCTTTCAAAGGAGTACGTTTGGCGGGACCCAGGGGAAGAGCCTGATCTGTGGCGGCCCCGGCCCTCTGGAACCAACTCCCCCCAGAGATTAGAATAGCCCCCACCCTCCTTGCCTTTCGTAAGCTCCTTAAAACCTAGCTCTGCCATCAGGCATGGGGGAACTGAGATATTCTTTCCCCCTAGGCCTTTACAATCTATGCATGGTATGTTTGTTTGTAGGGATGTTTGGTTTTACAATAAGGGTTTTTTAGTTGTTTTAGTATTGGATTTATATGATGTTTTTTATTACTGTTGTTAGTCGCCCCGAGTCTATATTCTTTCCCCCTAGGCTTCTACAATTTATGCATGGTATGTTTGTATGTATGATTGGTTTTATAACTGTTCTGTCGGGCTCTCTGGTAGAATCCTCCCAAAAATTCACAGGTACAAATGTCAGACACACACACGTTTGAAAATTCAAAACAATGTTCTTTATAATGAAAATTCACTTAAACCAAGCCCTCTTTTGGTATAGCAAAGAGCACTCGTCTCCAAACAAACTGGTAATTTGTACACGTCCCTTATCAGTTCTGTGATACTTAGCTTGCAGCTGTGAGGCAATTCACAGTCCTTCTTCTTTCACAAAGTGAAACACACTTTGCTGTGGTTTAGTTTCAAAGCGGGGAAAAATCAGCACACAAAAGGTCAAAGTCAGTAAAGCAGTCACGAAACACAAGGATCAGATAATCCTCCACAATGGCCAAACCCACAGGCTGCTATTTATAGCAGCCTCACTAATGACCACAGCCCCACCCAACCACAGGTGGCCTCATTTTCTTTGATAATAATCTCTCAGTTGTTGTTGCCTATGCATCGCTCTCCGCATGCGTGGCTGCATCATTAACTCTTGTTCTGAATCCAAGGAGGAGCTAGATAATTGATCTCCTTCTGAGCTGTCTGCCACACTCTCCTCCTCCCTGTCACTCATGTCTTCTTGGTCAGAGGAGCCTTCATCAGCAGATTCCACCGGGGGCAAAACAGGCCTGCAGCATGTGGATGTCTCCCCCACATCCACAGTCCTTGGGGCAGGAGCTGGGCCAGAGCCAACCACAACAATAACAAGGGTTTTTAGCTGTTTTAGTATTGGATTGTCACATGCTGTTTTTATCACTGTTGTTAGCCGCCCCGAGTCCACGGAGAGGGGCGGCATAGAAATCCAATAAATAAAATAAATAAATAAATAAATAAATAAAATATCAGTGAGGGTACAGGATTTTTGTGCCCTTTCCTGGAACTAATTCTGGCCAGAATGAAGATTTATTTTATTTATTTTATTTATTTATTCTTTGTCCAATATACAATATATATGGAAGAGAATAGACATTAAATAATATATATAACGATAGAAAGTAAAAAGAAGTAGATGGGAGGGAGAGAATATATATGATATATATGTAGATAAGGAGAGAATATATATGATATATGAGATAAGGAAAGACAATTGGACAGGGGACGATAGGCACATCAGTGCACTTATATACGCCCCTTACTGGCCTCTTAGGAACCTGGAGAGGTCAATCGTGGAGAGTCTAAGGGAGAAGTGTTGGGGGCTGGGAGTTGACACTATTGAGTCCGGTAATGAGTTCCCCGCTTCGACAACTCGATTGTTAAAGTCATATATTTACAGTCAAGTTTGGAGCGGTTAATATTAAGTTTGAATCTGTTGTGTGCTCTTGTGTTGTTGCGGTTGAAGCTGAAGTAGTCGTTGACCGGAAGGACGTTGCAGCATATGATCTTGTGATGACCAAATGCATTTGAAATCAAAAGGACAAAATGCATTGTCTTCCAGAATTTGCATCAAAAGGTGGAAAAACATGAGAATATCAAGTACGAAAGCACTCGGTAAATGGTAGGTATTGTTTTGACCTTTTTAACATCTGTGGCGAGAACGGTTCAATATCTAATGATCCGCATCTCTTTATGGTTCAACTAAACAGTTAATTTCAAAATGCAATTTTGGACAGAAACTGATATTACTTTTAGAAAGCTCTTGTGTCACTATGGCAACTGACTTTGCTTAAACATAACTGTGAATGGAAAGCATAGTCTCAATTAAACGAGGGAAAGAAAAATCGGAGGTAGCATCGCTATTCACAGATCACTGAACTTTGATACCTGTGATTGTATCGAGCTATCAAGCTATTTCTCATGGTTGCCCATAAAATATTTCGCTCTGTGAATCTGACATTTTCCCTCTAATCCATTATAGCTAAAACATAGTATATGAAGAATGCTGGGAGAAAACAAAAAAGAACAATTAAGTGTGCCCCTGGCTATGATAAAACAAATTTATTTATTTATTTATTTATCTATCTATTTATCTATTTATCTATCTATCTATCTATCTATCTATCTATCTATCTATCTATCTATCTATCTATCTATCTATTTATTGGATTTGTATGCCGCCCCTCTCCGGAGACTCGGAGCGGCTAACAGCAACAATAAAACAGTGTGCAATAGTAATCTAGTACTAAAAATGATTAAAAACCCCATTAATATAAAAACCAAACATACATACATACATACTATGCATAGAATTGTAAAGGCCTAGGGGGGAAAGAGAGTCTCAATTCTCCCATGCCTGACGACAGAGGTGGGTTTTAAGTAGTTTACGAAAGGGAAGGAGGGTGGGGGCAATTCTAATTTCTGGGGGGAGTTGGTTTCAGAGGGCCGGGGCCGCCACAGAGAAGGCTCTTCCCCTGGGTCCCACCAAGCGACATTGTTTAGTCGATGGGACCCGGAGAAGATCCACTCTGTGGGACCTAACTGGTCGCTGGGATTCGTGCGGCAGAAGGCGGTCCCTGAGATAATCTGGTCCGGTGCCATGAAGGGCTTTATAGGTCATAACCAACACTTTGAATTGTGATCGGAAACTGATCGGCAACCAATGCAGACTGCGGAGTGTTGGTGTGACATGGGCATATTTAGGGAAGCCCATGATTGCTCTCGCAGCTGCATTTGTAATAAGCCTTAAATTAATTATCAATTTAACTTTCCTTTTGTTTTTTTCCCTTTTTTTCTTTTTGCAGCCAAGATATCATTTTTTTATTCTTTTTTACCTGGAATGGATGTTGGATGTTTACCTTGGCCACTTGAAGATAGCTGGACTTCAACTCCCAGAATTCCCCAGCCAGCGAATGCCCTATAAAGCCCTTCATGGCACCGGACCAGGGTATCTATGAGACCGCCTTCTGCCGCATGAATCCCAGCGACTGGTTAGGTCCCACAGAGTGGGCCTTCTCCGGATCCCGTCAACAAAACAATGTTGATTGGCGGGGCCCAGGGGAAAAACCTTCTCTGTGGCGGCTCCGGCCCTCTGTAACCAACTCCCCATGGAGTTTAGAATTGCCCCCACCCTCCTTGCCTTTCGTAAGCTCCTTAAAACCCACCTCTGCCGTCAGGCATGGGGGAACTGAGATATTCTTCCCCCCTAGGCCTTTACAATTTATGCATGGTATGTTTGTGTGTAGGGATGTTTGGTTTTACAATAAGGGTTTTTTAGTTGTTTTAGTATTGGATTTATATGATGTTTTTTATTACTGTTGTTAGCCGCCCCGAGTCTACGGAGAGGGGTGGCATACAAATCCAATAAATAAGTAAATAAGTAAATAAGTAAATAAGTAAATAAGTAAATAAGTAAATAAGTAAATAAGTAAATAAGTAAATAAGTAAATAAGTAAATAAAAGTAAATAAGTAAATAAGTAAATAAGTAAATAAGTAAATAAGTAAATAAGTAAATAAGTAAATAAGTAAATAAGTAAATAAGTAAATAAGTAAATAAATAAGTAAATAAGTAAATAAGTAAATATAAATAAGGACACCTTGTTCTATAGGCAGAACAGAATTCTACATTTGTTCATGGCTTGTCTATAAAAGAGTGACTTTTATAAAGACGGAACCAGCACATCTCAGGCAAAATTAAGAACACTCATAAAAATTCATGAAGAATGCAACCACTTCTAAAACAGTCCAGGTTTGTTTTTTATAAACATCTCCTGTCTGACTATTAACCTAGACCCAGATAGGCAAATTATAATTTTATTTTTTACCTTTTCTAAATGTTGGATCCGAAGCATAAGAAATAAATTATATATTTAGCTGACAATAACGGACAATTTTATTGAACTTGTTTTTAAGTATTTTATTCTGGAAGATTGTAAGATATTATTTTTGGGGGGAAGGAGAGAAAAATCAAATTAAAATTAAAATGGTTTTTTCCGAATTCTGTGAAATCTAGGAGAGTCTCTGGATTGATTCAGATGAGATAGTTGTCCCCACTCTGATGGAGGTAATAGTTAAAAATAGTTTATATTTCCACTGCTGAATTTGAAACGAGAGCAAATGTTTACTTTGTTGTGATTATATATTTAAAACCGGGAATAACAGCTTGAGATATTTGTGCAGTTGGTCTGGCTCTGCTTTTTCAAACAAATCAGCTATCTGCTCAAAATACCCCTCTGTGACCATGGCCCTATTTTGCTAACAGTTTCACCAAAATGAGAGATGGGAAGGAGAAGAAGGCTCCCTTCATACAAGATGCTAAGCCCAAAAGCTTCATTAATGAGTGTGTTTGCTGCCATTATACCCTGATTCCACGGCACTTAAGGTTCACTAAACTCAGGTGCCCTACGTTTATTAAGTGGTGGAAAACAGCGTGCAACAAGATCAGATTTACACTAACTGAGCTCTTTAACTCATGTACAGTGGTACCTCTACCTACAAATGCCTCTACTTACGAATTTTTCTAGATAAGAACTGGGTGTTCAAGATTTTTTTGCCTCTTCTCAAGAACCATTTTCCACTTACAAAGCCAAGCTTCCGAAACTGTAACCGCAAAAGGTGGGGAGAAGCCTCCCTGGGGCCTCTCTAGGAATCTCTTGGGGGGAAACAGGGTCGGAAAAGGCGGGGAGAAGCCTCTGTGGGGCCTCTCTAGGAATCTCCTAGGAGGAAACAGGGCCAGAAAAGGCTGGGAGAAGCCTCCGTGGAGCCTCTCTAGGAATCTCCTAGGAGGAAGCTGGGCCAGAAAGGGCAGTGAGAAGCCTCCATGGGGCCCCTCTAGGAATCTCCTGGGAGGAAACAGGGCCTCCACCCTCCCTGTGGTTTCCCCAATCGCACACATTATTTGCTTTTACATTGATTCCTATGGGAAAAATTGCTTCTTCTTACAAACTTTTCTACTTAAGAACCTGGTCACGGAACGAATTAAGATCTTAAGTAGAGGTACCACTGTATTATAGGAAACCAGTCATTGTAAACTTTGATCGAAGAAGTACCCACAAAGCCCTATAAGATGGATTTCAGTAAAGACAGTCCAAATCTTGATATATCTTCAGTGACAGCACCAACATTTGATGGCTAAATGAGCTGGATTCTACTTGGCAAGCCTCCTGTAGTAGTGGCTGAGCAACAAATTCAAGTATGGTAACTTTTTTCAAGTAAATCATGATAATTATTTCTAGTTTCAACAAACATCTAGGTCTTTTCCTTAAGTCAACATGGTAGGATTATTTCCAGATTGTGGTAACAGGGATATAAATATATCAGCAAATAACGTGCCCCATTCTGTGAACTCTTTATCGGACGTACCTCCATTCCTCTAATACAGTTGTGTTGTCAGGCAAGACTTTGGGAGACAGGCTCAAAAGGGATCCAGCTGCTAAACACAAAGTGGTTTGTCCAGTGTGCTTTAGTTGGCTTTAACTTAGTAGGAGATATGACCAAGGTTCCTTTATTTTAGTTAATACTTGAAGTAGCAGAGTAAATATTGGGGAGGATGGAAGAAGACATGAACTCATTGAGCAAGAACAAAATATAAAGCTCATAAGTTGTCCTAAAAGGCCATGCTGTGCCTGGAATTTTCTCAAGTTGTTTAGACTGTGCTTTTCTGTGATCGGGGAAAGGGGCCTATCATAGTTCTCTTTCCATAGGCTACAGATCTCCCTAGTGCCTCTTCTGTAGAATTCAAAATACGAAATATCAAACAATGGCACACTCAGTACCTTATGTTGACAGATGCTCCTGTGCAATAATCTGTCTGCATACTTTCATTATTCCAGAAATACAGAAGGAAGTGTAGCATGTTTGGGACAAAGTGACTGTAACTTGTGTGACATGATCGAAACATTTAAATATATTAAAGGGTTAAATAAGGTCCAGGAGGGAAGTGTTTTTAATAGGAAAGTGAACACAAGAACAAGGGGACACAATCTGAAGTTAGTTGGGGGAAAGATCAAAAGCAACATGAGAAAATATTATTTGACTGAAAGAGTAGTAGATCCTTGGAACAAACTTCCAGCAGACGTGGTAGATAAATCCACAGTAACTGAATTTAAACATGCCTGGGATAAACATATATCCATCCTAAGATAAAATACAGAAAATAATATAAGGGCAGACTAGATGGACCATGAGGTCTTTTTCTGCCGTCAGACTTCTATGTTTCTATGTTTCTATTTCACATTCAGTCATGATATTTTTGAGTGATAAGCTATTATCGAGAAATGGGGAGGGGGGGGAAACCCAAAAATGTACTTGGTAAATAATTGTGACTAATTGTGATGTGTGATTGGGATTGAATTGGCTGACTGATTTTAATATATTGGGTTTTTAGCTTTTTAGTTTTTAATTAATTAGATTTGTTTATACGCATTGTTTTATATTGTGTATATTTGTATGCTGCCCGAGAAGGGCAGCATACAAATCAAATCAAATCAAATCAAATCAAATCAAATCAAATCAAATCAAATCAAATCAAATCAAATCAAATCAAGACTTATAAAGCCCTTCATGGCATTGGACCAGAATATCTTCGGGACCGCCTTCTGCCACACGAATCCCAGCGACAAGTTAGGTCCCACAGAGTTTGCCTTCTCTGGGTCCTGTCGACTAAACAATGTCTTTGTGGCGGGCCCGACCCTCTGGAATCAACTCCCCCCAGAGATTAGAATTGCCCCCACTCTCCTTGCCTTCAGCAAACTCCTCAAAACCCACCTCTGCCATCAGGCATGGGGGAATTGAGACATCTCCCCCAGGCCTATATAGTTTATGCATGGTATGTTTGCGCGTATGTTTTGTTTTTTAAATAAGGGTTTTTTAGAGTTTTTAAATATTAGATTTTTGCCATATAGGGGAAAACCATCCAAATCTCGCATGCACGAACATCCTTGAGCAAGATTTGGGTGAAAATTGCTGCTTTTTTGCTTCCGTGTGTGTTTATAAGCAAAAGGCAACAAAAATTGCTGAAATCTCACACGAGTATCTTCGCCCAAGGTTTCGGTTGTTGCGCATGCAACTGATGGCCCATCACTCTACTCTTGGTGTGTCGGACCTCCTATATGAAGACTTGTAAGTCAGCTTAAAAACAACGAAGACCCAGGGGAAGAGCCTTCTCTGTGGCGGCCCCGGCCCTCTGGAATCAACTCCCTCCGGAGATTAGGACTGCCCCCACCCTCCTTGCTTTTTGCAAACTCCTGAAACCCACCTATGTCGCCAGGCATGGGGAAATTGTTATATCCCTAGCTGTTCCATTTTATGTATAGTTTGTCCAATTGTATGACTGTTTTTTTATAATGGGTTCTTAAAAAAATTGTTTTCAATATTGGATTTGTACGTTAGGTATTGCTTGTTGTGAGTTGCTCCGAGTCCTTGGAGAGCGGCAGCATACAAATCTGTTGTGGTTAGCTCTGGCCCAGCTCCTGCCCCAAGGACTGTGGATGTGGGGGAGACATCCACATGCTGCAGGCCTGTTTTGCCCCCGGTGGAATCTGATGATGAAGGCTCCTCTGACCAAGAAGACATGAGTGACAGGGAGGAGGAGAGTGTGGCAGACAGCTCAGAAGGAGATCAATTATCTAGCTCCTCCTTGGATTCAGAACAAGAGTTAATGATACAGCCACGCATGCGGAGAGCGATGCATAGGCAAGAACAACTGAGAGATTATTATCAAAGAAAATGAGGCCACCTGTGGTTGGGTGGGGCTGTGGTCATTAGTGAGGCTGCTATAAATAGCAGCCTGTGGGTTTGGCCATTGTGGAGGATTATCTGATCCTTTGTTGTGTTTCATGACTGCTTTACTGACTTTGACTTTTTGTGTGCTGATTTTTCCCTGCTTTGAAACTAAACCAGAGCAAAGTGTGTTTCACTTTGTGAAAGAAGGACTGTGAATTGCCTCACAGCTGCAAGCTAAGTATCACAGAACTGATAAGGGACGTGTACAAATTACCAGTTTGTTTGGAGACCAGTGCTCTTGGCTATACCCAAAGAGGGCTTAGTTTAAGTGAATTTTCATTATAAAGAACATTGTTTTGAATTTTCAAACGTGTGTGTGTCTGAAATTTGTACCTGTGAATTTTTGGGAGGATTCTACCAGAGAGCCCGTCAGAAGAAAATCTAATAAATTATTATTAATTATTATGATGTACTATCACACACTGGAGATTTAACAAGAGACCTGCTAGGTTCATGCACATTTTTATTGAGTAGTAATATAAAATGCTTTTTTTTTTTTCATCGTTACAAGTGCATGCTTTGATTGCCAACATTTCATAAGTCAAATTACAAAGGCAAGGCTGTAGGCTGTCGTGAATTACTTGGGCACTTATACAATTGATAAAAAATATCAGTGGACTGTTTTGTTGGTTGTTTTTTTTCCTCCTCCTTTAAGACTGAACCAGTTGTAACCCGTAACTGATATATAAAGGGAAAAAAAGTGAAAAAAAAAATCACACAATTCGTGGCACATGACAGAAGGTAACAAAATGACTTAACTCATCATGACGTTAACAGTTCTCATGCATTTTAGTTTCACATGTAACTACAAACTTAGTTTAAATTTCACAAGGTTTGCTAAACATGCTAACCATCTATATGTGCACTGACAAGCTTATATTAAAAACTTTTAAGAATACTCTCCCCCTTAGATTTTTTTCAAAGCTTTTTTGATTACAAAATTTCAAAGGCATTAGCATTGTCTTTTTAGAGAATATAAAGTACGCCAGTATACATACATTTCCAGTATAAGTCAGACCACTAAGCGCATTACAGTCCCATACAGGCCTATACAGCCAAATTTTTTTTCTTAAAAAACATGCATAGGCAGATTTTTTACAGAATATAGATGCTTTTCACTGCACTTAATATGGTGTCTTGTTCACTATACTTAAAAATGCACCACTCATAAATATTTAAATTCAGCAAGCCACAACCAAGATTTGATTTACCAAAAAAAAGGAAAGAAAAAAAGAGAAAATAAATCCTAAATATAAACTGAAACTAGTAAAAAGGAAAAAAAAGGATATCGTTATTCCAGTTTTTTTTTTCCTTAAAACATAAATGAAAAAAAGATTTCTCACTGCCAAATTAATTAAGGTAAATGTTATAATTAAAGCACACTAAAGAAACCTGAGGTAAGCATAATGTGTACAAAATTAAATTGTCTTTTTTTTTTGGCATTTTTTAACAAATTTGCAACGTTCTCTTTTTTCTTTCGTATATATATATTTTTTAAAGATTGCCTAATTTTTTTCGTTTCCTTTTAGATAGCCGTCGTAAGACAAGAGTAGCAAAACGTTATCAATAAATAGTCTCCTTATTTAGTTTGTACATCACTCTGTTAAAAATGGTTTTGGATGCTGTCCGTGTATAGTGCTGCAACTGTAAACGTACAATAGTTAGTAAGAAATGAGAGACAAAGTTGTCATGTCCAGTAACATAATAATAAAAGGCCTTTCGTTTAACACATCTAGAGGTTTCCAATGCAATTCCCCTAACTTTGCAATACAGACCCACGTTAGCTTTCGTTTATTTCTCTACAAGCATTTTTAAAGGCATGTCCAAGGAGGTGCTCTCCCTCCACCCCCACCCCACCAAAATAAAGTTTACTATCTCTTCTTAGATGATATTGTAAACTGAATCCAACATCTGGCCCCTCCAGAGCAGGTAAGCTACTGTCAGAGGCAAGAAAATGCAACTGCCGTTGAAAACAGCAGTCCCGCGGTGCCCTGTTCAAAAACAAAAAAATAGATATCCCTGCGCGTCACAATGGGTCACTGGATATTGCTGCTGTTACTGCCATTGCTGTCGGTGCCGTTCGTCTCCGAAGAGATTCCCTTGTTGATGGAATTCAGGTTGGCATCGGAAGGCATGGCGTCCCTGCGAGGCGGCATCCTCTCGTTGATCCGGTCCAAGCCTTTGGCTTCTTCGAAGCTCGTGATCTTATGCTGCGGCGAGAATCCTTTGATAGCTGGAGAGAGAGAGAGAGAGAGAAAAGGGGGGATGGGGTAGAAAAGAACGACAACAAAACGGGAGGAAAAAGTCAGTCGGGGAGAAGGGTTGGGCTTTTCTATCAGCTTAACTGATCAATGAGCGAGAAGTTCCTTCAAAGTGAAGAGAGAGAGAGAGAAAAAAATGGCCACTGCGATTAAAGCTTCTGGATGGGGTTGGAAACAGCTAAAAGGGTGAACAGCCAATGTGTCTTGAATGATTAATATGCTCTCAACAAAATCCAGTTCTGGCATTTTGTTCTCCAATTTAGGCTAAACGAAGAACTTTCAGGACAAGTAGAGTTCGGAGAGAGAGAGAAAGAGGGAAGGAGGGAGGGAGAGAGAGAGAGGGAGGGAGGAAGAGAGAGAAAGAGGGAGGGAGGGAGAGAAAGAGAGAGAGGGAGGGAGGAAGAGAAAGAGAAAGAGGGAGGGAGAGAGAGAGAAGGAGGGAGGAAGAGAGAGAGAAAGAGGGAGGGAGAGAGGGAGGGAGGAAGAGAGAGAGAGGGAGGGAGAGAAAGAGAGAAAGGAGAGGGAGGGAGAGAGGAAGAGAGAGAGAAAGAGAAAAAGAGAAAGAGAGGGAGGGAGGGAGGAAGAGAGAGAGAGAAAGGGAGAGAGAGGGAAGGAGAGAAGGAGGGAGGGAGGAAGAGAGAGAGAGAGAGAGAGAGAGAGAGAGAGAGAGAGAGAGAGAGAGAGAGAGAGAGAAGAAAACCCTAAAATTTATTTTCTTAAGATCTGGAAGCCAATTCTCACTAGAGTTTTCTTTTTGGGGGGAAGGGGGCAGGAATTGATGATCACAATTATTTCCTGTAGGAAATTTCATTTCTTTCCATAATGGTAGCTGGAATTATAGCAAGAAATGTGTTTAATCCTAATATTGAAGACTTTAATTCAGTCTGATACCAACAATAAACTGGGAGCATGAATGGAGACACCAATTTGAAACGAGGATTTTAAGAACGTTTTGAACGAAGCGATAGTGGGTTGTCCTTAATAGATTCTTGAAAAGTCCTCACAGTTTCTCATTTGTCAGAACATTTATGCTGATTTCATAGATTATATTTATTTCTTTTTTTAAAAAAAAGGATGAAATTCAGCAATTTTGCTATTCTTATCAACTTTCAAAGGCTTTAAAACAAATATTAAGATCTTAATTGAGTGGCTTTCCAAATAGTTATATTTTCAATCACTATTAAGATAAAACTACAGATAGCACCGATTCTTTTGCTCTTCTTATCAGAAATTATTCATACCTACTAACTATTATATTAGAGCCAGGATTTTAAAAAATGTTAAGCTTTTTAAAATGGGGTTTATTAAAGGTCCTGATTAATCTAGAGCAGTGATTTTCAACCTCTTTTGAGCCGCGGCACATTTTTTACATTTGCAAAATCCTGGGGCACACCACCAACCAAAATGACACAAAATGTCACCCTGATACACTCTCCTCTCTTTTTCCATCCCTGTCTCCTCCCCCTTGTGTGTGTGTGTGTGTGTGTGTGTATACACACTCTTGAACCATTTCCCAAAACAGGCGAGGGCTGGGGTTTTCTCTCTCTCTTATTCTTTGGGTGCTTTTTATCATATGCTTTAAATCAAGAGTCACTTCTCTCTCTTTTGTTTCTCTTTCCTCTCATTCTCTGTCTCAATCATTTTCTCATTTCTCTTTTTTTCTTCCCTTTTTGCTCATTTCTCTCTCTCCCTTCGTCTCCTTTTCTCTCTCTCTCTTGCTTTCTTTCTCTCTCTTTCTCTCTTGCTTTCTTTCTCTCTCACTCTTGCTTTCTCTTTCCCGTTTCTTTCTCTCTTGCTTTCTCTCTCTCTCTTGCTTTCTTTCTCTCTCACTCTTGTTTTCTCTGTTTCTCTCTTCTCTCTCTCTCTCTCTTTCTCTCTTTCTCTCACTCTTTTTCTCTCTCTCTTTCTCTCCGAGTCTTCGGAGAGGGACGTCATACAAATATAATAATAATAATAATAATAATAATAATAATCATCATCATCATCATCATCATCATCATCTTGTTTTCTTTATCTCTCTTTCTCTCTATCTTGCTTTCCCTCTCTCTCTCTCTCTCAGCAAAAAGTTGTGAGACCAGAACCTGAGCTTCCTTCTTCGCGGCACAACTGACCATGTTTCGCGGCACACTAGCGTGCCATGGCACACTGGTTGAAAAACACTGATCTAGAGGAATGTCTTTGATTCCTATCAATATTTTTACTGAAGCCACATTTAACTGTTGTTCAAACATAATTTTTAAAAACATGAAAAGAAAGGGTTTGCTGAGTGGGTTGCATGATATACAACAGCTGGGTTTCTTTATTGCGGTACACTGACTGCCCCATTGTTAAGGAACCTGCATTGTATCCCTAAGATTCATCACTAAAGGAAAAACTTTTTACTGCATTATACGGAAGACAGCCTCCAGGGTAGCAGGACTGATTGTATGCTATTCAAAAACAATAAACCTCTGTCAATCTCAGAGAATTATAAAGTATGGCGATTGTACAATGTGCCACGGACTCTGAATATAATTGTTTTAGCATATTTGTCATTCTTAGCTTTGAAAGTGTAAGAACAGTAAGGTAACTGAATTTTTAAAAAGTGAATGCATCTTCCATTTAGCATTGCTCTCACCAAATACTGCTTACTTTCTGTTCTCGTCAAGGGCTCCATGCAAAACACTTTTGTTAAATGTTTTCAAAATGAAAAGGGGAGACTCGGGGGCAACAATCTGTTAATACTGCTTCACTTTTCAATCGCTAGTATTCTCCATGCTGCTTTTTTTTTATTTCAATAAAATTAAAATGTTTCATATTAGATTTCAAAAATGTTTGGTTATGTTTATTTCTGTTCAGTTTTTTTAAAAACATGCACAGAGTCCAGTAGTCCAAACAATAACACAGAGGAAAATTATTGGATGAATGTGAGCACAAAAAAAAGAGTATAAAGTGATTTAATTTTTGTTGATCTGTTGACTAATCAAATCTATTTTTCCTATTAGAGGGAAAGCAACTTCATTTCTGAATTTTGATTAGGAAATTTTCAATTTTGCTGTCCCTGGTATTATTAAACTTGGGTAAAATTTTGTAGAACTCTTATCATGCTGATGTTTTGCCCGTCACGGCCATGGAAATAACAACTGCAGAAAATCTGGAAGATTGACACCTCTCTCCCAAATTATGTGCCCGATTATTTTTTTCTTCATTTGTCAGATGAGATCCACAACATATTATGCCATCTGAAATGGCATTCAGTTTGTGAAAATCCCAACAAATTGCTGATGGGTTAGATTTTAAAGAACCAAGACTAAAAAAGACATTATTAATTGTTTACTTCTACAAAATCTTGTCCAAGAGATTAAGTTGTTATACCTTTACTTGAAGAAGAATTTGCAAGCAAAAAAAATTGTATAACTGAATTTGATTCTAGTTCTCCCAGGGAATATTTCAGTGTGAAGTATAAACTGAACATAGTTTTTGCGCATGGAATATTATTTCAGTACAGTACTGGATATAAATCCAATATATTTGAAGTTTGTACACTGGCTTCTTTTAGACACCCTTATCTTTTGTGGAAGCTGTTCAAAGGGTTAAAAATATCCTGTTTTCCCTGGCATTCTCTTTTCCCACATATCACTCAAATTTTAAATCTCACCCATTGCCCACCAAATTTCAGAGCTAAGGGAAGGGCGAACATTTCATGAGAACATTTCCTTTAAATTTTCACCACATTGCTGCTGGTTTTGACCCATTCAGTTATGAACCAGGTGTATGAAGAATGGCAGTGAAGTAGACGTGGTCTATTTCTGTGGAGCATGTGTTGCTATTGGAGTGGTCCTATGGCCTGGAGAGGCCACGGTGAAGCTATACAGTGTTCCCTCGACTTTCGCAGGGGATGCATTCCGAGACCACCCACGAAAGTTGAATTTCCGCGAAGTAGAGATGCGGAAGTAAATACACTGTTTTTGGCTATGGACAGTATCACAAGCCTTCCCTTAACACTTTAAACCCCTAAATTACAACTTCCCATTCCCTTAGCAACTATTTAGATTATTACTCACCATGTTTATTGGCGGGACCCAGGGGAAGAGCCTTCTCTGTGGCGGCCCCGGCCCTCTGGAACCAACTCCCCCCAGATATTAGAACTGCCCCCACCCTCCTTGCCTTTCGTAAGCTACTTAAAACCCACCTCTGCCGCCAGGCATGGGGGAATTAAGATTTCTTCTCCCCCTAGGCCGTTACAATGGTATGCATGGTATGTTTGTATGTGTGTCTGGTTTTGTATATTAAGGGGTTTTAATTTGCTTTTAGTATTGGATTATTATTGTATACTGTCTATGATTGCTGTTAGCCGCCCCGAGTTTTCGGAGAGGGGAGGCATATAAATCCAATAAAACTTGAAACTTAAACTTCATTAAAAAATATTTATTAAAGGCAGACACAATTTTAGCGATGACATATGACGTCATCGGGCGGGAAAACCCATGGTATAGGGGGAAAAACAGCGAAGTATTTTTTCAATTAATATTTTTGAAAAACCGTGGTATAGACTTTTCGCGAAGTTCGAACCCGCGAAAATCGAGGGAACACTGTACTTCTACTAACGTTCTCTATTTGATTTCCCAAAGGAGAAAACCATCGTAAAATAGTGATGAAGTAAAACTTCCATTACAGTACAAACTAATAATAAGTAGAAGTTTAATCCGGACAAGATATATTTCCAGAATGGGAAGCATACTGTAGATTAATCTTTATGTCAAGAAGACATATTTATACATCATAGTGTTGAAGAATGTGTTCTGCTGCTGGTCAGACAATGATTATTAGCAGTTTACATTGAGAGTAATGCTAGAAACACAACACAGTCACACAAATCACAGGAAAAAAACAACAGCCAAACTGTGAACAAAAATGCACACTGCAGAGTAGAATTTGCCAACAGGAATAGAGAATTCCAATGTAAATAGCAGCTTACTCACTGCTATTTAGAAAAGCAGTTGTATTTTATCTTACTTATTTCTATAGTCTTTTTCTACCTCTGTAACAAAAACTTTCTTACAAGCAAAAATAGATAGGAGCAGCCAAAATGGTATTATGACATCTTGCCAGAAATCTAAAACTTTTTTTTTTCCCTTAAGAAAAACTCACATTTTTATGTGGGCAAGGACAAAATACAACTGAATATGTTTGTTTTGTTTTAAAGGGGAATTTTAGAGAGTCTTCTCATCTTGCAAAACAATTTGAAATGTTAATTTTTCTCATTGCACAGAACATATTTCATCATTAAAAAATTGGAGACCTCTTAAATGCATAAGCAACAGAATTTCATAGGTGTTGAAATGAAAGGTAGGCTTAAGAGAGGTGGCTTAACATTTTGCATTCAAACCTGTTCTTGACAGTAATTCATTTGTGCCAGAAATCCTGTAAAATGATGCTGACGTTAAGGACGGAATTACAGGAAGTTCCCAAGGCTTGGAAAAAAAAAATACTGTCATGCCATCCTCTCATTGTTTTAATGATTTTTTTCCCCTTCCCCCAAAGGGTATTTTAAAACGTGTTGAATTACAGAGAAGACCCATTAACTTTGCTATGAACTTCAATAACAGGGGAAATTCCTTTCAATTTTATTTATGCACTCTCCATTTTCAGAGCTAGCTAAAGAGAACAGGAGGAACAGATTGGTCCTCTTCAAAAGAAACGGCTTGATTGCCAAATAACTTTAATTGGATTGCAAGCTTTGTTATCCTTCTGATTCAGCATCTGAAGCTCCATGGACACATATCGGAACATTTTTGCAGCTTTAAGAAACAACAGCAACAACAAAAAGATACACTTTCCCCTTTAAAGCAAGTCAACTTAGGTTAATACTGAGCCACGATTGTTAGCTCAACACCCACACACTCTATACAAGCTACAGCAAAAAAATGAATACACCCAGCAGAGCCCTTATCTGTTGTAATCACAACAGAAAGGGATCTGGCCAATTTACCTTCATCAGCCTCAATAGCCTCAACAGTAGCTGAAGAGAAGAAAGGGGTAGCAAAATGAATGAGAAAAATGAGCAGAGGATTTAACTCTCAGAACAAGTCAGTGAATAGCAAAGGAGGTAGTACACTTAAAGGTTACTGTAAGTGCTGGATTTTGACACAGAAGACAACACAAAAGGCCACACACAGAAACAAACACAGGTATTGTAACTTGCAGGCAATAGATTTCTTGTTTATTTTTTGCAGGGGGGTGAAGAAGCACGTGATCTGGTCTTTGGAAAGGACCACAGAATATAAATTGGAAGTTCCAACGATTCGGGTCAATTTAGGACAAGAACAATTGCCGTATTTAATGGGGCAGGTTAAACAGAGGAGCTCCATATAGAGAAAACAAAACTTTTAAGCAGGCAGAAGAAATCACCACCATTGCTTTAAACAGCATTTCCTCTCAATTCCACGTCTTGGTAACCTTGAAAATGCCTTGGATTCCATCTCCCATTATTCTCAGTAAATTGGGAAGTGTTGGGATTGAATTCCAATGCATTCAAAGGGTATAGGGCTATGGAAGGTTGGTTTTAACAGCATTTTTGTTTAAAAAGGAATATGCTATTTGTGAACTTTGGTGAACATCTTTCTCCCCATATTCTGTTCATTCTCTATATACTTACACCAGTGTCCAACATTTTGTTTAATGTATTTCTTATTATTTTTGAATGCACTGATCATATTTTGATGTAATCCACAAGGGGCTGAAATTCTAACAAATGTTAGAATGTTCTATATGTATCTATATGTAAAATTTTGCAAGGAACTAAAGTACTGTAATACAGGCCATTTCATAATTGTTGGTAGCATAACACAGATTTAAAATTTGCCTTTTAAAACTGGACTTGGAATATACAAATGGAAATTAAAAATACTCTTGTTAGTTTGAATTTCCTTGGACAGCCAGTTGGGTCTAACATACTATATCAGCCTGAGTCTGACCAAATCAGAATATTGTACTTTTGTTTAAAATAGACATCTGTGACATCTCATTAAATGCTATATTGCATCAAGGGTATGTTTCCCCCATAGAATCTACAGCCTTTTGTTGTGGCAGGAGAATGAAATCATAAAAAATAAATGTGCATAATCAACATGGAAGAGAGAAAATAAAGAACAAAGATGAGCAACGAGATCTAAATTGCATGGAAATGTTGAAAATCATGACTACTAAGAATGAGCACACTTCACAGGATATATTGCCCATATTTTCTGTTAATTGCTCTTAACAGAAATTATGTGAATTTCAGTTTCTTTGATGGATGGTGCAAGATATTAACGAATGGGTGGGTATAATAATGTTCTACTAGATTTAATACTGCAGTATTTGCCAGTGCATAGTTTAATGAGGCTTTTGAATGATGTGACAGAAGGAAATTTTACTTCTTTCACCAGGACTGCAGCATTTTTTTTAAACCAAAATTATCTGAAAGTCAAATATCCTCCAGGCACTACAAATTGCATCGGTGGATCGAAAATATTCTGTCGTACTGCAGCATTTACAAAGCAGAACATTACAATATGTATCACACACAAGCCACCAAAAAGAGTTTACCACGGAATACCTGAATCTTCTAGATAAGAGAAAAAGAGACAAAAAAGGGGGAAAGTACAGGGGAGAAACTCCAGAAAGAAAGGGGAAAGTTAGAGGCTGAGACCGACTTATTGGAAAGGCGAATGTCCACGGCTCATGGTTACTAAACGTTGCATCATAATTACAGTAGGACACTCATGGGTGCATGAAATATATGTTAAAAATAAATACCTACAAAATAACAGTTATATACATTATTGCATTTGATTGTGGCTCCTGACTTCGAGACGTTTATCCTACTAGCTATTCTCTACAACATAATTCATACAAAATATGTTTTTTGATACAGTCACGAGTAAAAAAAATGCTTTCCTGCTGCATTTAAATCAAAATCGTGGTCAATTAATGAATGCTTTCTCAAGTTCATTTTTTGACTTCCCCATGTATGAATTAGTAATTTATGAATCACTATGAGATTTGTACCTATGAAGGAAACCTGGATTCAAATTTGCAGATTCCCTTGAACAAAAATAATAATAATAAAGGCACACTTTTTTGGGGGGAGAGTGGATGTAAGGCAGCGTTTTGCTGTGGAAGGAGAAAAGATTGACATGTTCCTGAAAAATATTCCGATCTGTATTGCAGCATCGGGTTTTCTTCCCCCAAAATATCAGTATGTTCCTGAAACTTTGTTCCCCAATCTGCTTCTTGGGTTTATGAAATGACAACGGTTCGGCCACCATGCTAAACACGGGGCTAAAAGAAACCCCAACCTACTGGGATGCAGTTAAATGGAACTAGACAATGTGTTCTCTCGGTGGTGTGCTCCTGGTGGTACGGTTAATTGTACGCAGCTACGCAGCTTTGGCGCGCGAATGCGGGATTGGACACAATTTTGCAAAAGCTCACACAGGCACGGAAGTTAAAAACCTCACCTAAATGCTCGTGCCTGTGTGACAATTTGATTCCTGCACAGGTGTGGGAAGCAAAATTGTGCTCAATCCCTCATTCATTCATTCATTCATTTACTGCATGAATCTCAGCGGCCGATAAGGTCCCACAGAGTTGGCTTTCTCCGGGTCACGTCGACCAAACAATGCCGTTTGGTGGGCCCCATGGGGAAGAGCCTTCTCTGTGGCGGCCCCGGCCCTCTGGAATCAACTCCCCCCGGAGATTAGAACGGCCCCCACCCTCCTTGTCCTTCGCAAGTTACTCAAGACCCACCTATATCGCCAGGCATGGGGGAATTAAGACATCTCCCCCAGGCTTTCTTATATTTTATGTTTTGGTATGTATGTGTTGTATGGTTTTTAAATTGTTGGGGTTTTTTTTAATGTAATTTTATTATTAGATTTGTTCCATTATTATACTGTTTTTATTGTTGTTGTGAGCCGCCCTGAGTCTTTGGAGAGGGGCGGCATACAAATCTAATAAATTGAATTGAATTGAAATTGAATTTATTTATTAGATTTGTATGCCGCCCCTCTCCGTAGACTCGGGGCGGCTCACAACAATAAAACAATACACAACAAATCTAATAATTTAAAAGTCACTAAAAACCCCGTATTAAAAAACAAAAACATACACACAAACATAACCATGCATAAACTGTATAGGCCCCAGAAAGGCAAGGAGGGTGGGGGCAATTCTGATCTCTGGGGGGAGCTGGTTCCAGAGGGTCGGGGCCGCCACAGAGAAGGCTCTTTCCCTGGGTCCCGCCAAATGACATTGTTTAGTCGACAGGACCTGGAGAAGGTCAACTCTGTGGGACCTAACCGGTCGCTGGGATTCGTGCGCCAGAGCTGCAGAGCTACATGCGATTAGCCCTACCGGCAGGAGTCAACTACTGTGTTCACTACACCAGTCATATAGACTTGGCTTTCTGTTTAGCATTGCTGCAGGGAAGAAACATAGCAACAGCAGCAAACATCAGTGGAATACTAGCGTTCTACGGCTGGCCTTTCTTGCACAGCCATTTCAACTTTCTCACAATACAGTGCTTATCAAATATGCACTGCAAACACTGGCTTGCTGGGAAGGTAACAATGATAGCTAGGCCAGTCAAGCCAGCCAATAGGGACACAGGTCCATGTAAGCATACCACCAGGTATCAGGTGTGCCAGGGTCCTTGGATAAGGGAAGGAAGGCTTTTCATAATGATGTAATTTAATAACGATTTATTTATTTTATTTATTTATTCAATTTTTATGCTGCCCTTCTCCTTAGACTCAGGGCGGCTTACGACATGCTAGCAATAGCACTTTTTAACAGAGCCAGCCTATTGCCCCCACAATCCGGGTCCTCATTTTACCCACCTCGGAAGGATGGAAGGCTGAGTCAACCTTGAGCCGGTGATGAGATTTGAACTGCTGACCCACAGATCTACAGTCAGCTTCAGTGACCTGCAGTACAGCACTCTACCTGCTGCGCCACCCCGGCTCTTACAACAATACAACAAAGATGAAAGGGGGATAGCTCTGCATTTATTAACTGGGCACTCAGACCCATTTTGCCTCTTTAAATTGGTGCAGAGTTACATTCTTGCTGCTCAAACCATTATGGAGTAGATGAGGGAAAGAGCTTAATTTGGTTTGAACATTTTATCTTTATATTTTAGTGCCCATGTCATTTAGCTATACTGCAAGGCAGATGAATTTTAGGAAGCTAGCAGCGGTATGAATTGGACATACTGTACTTTCCTCCAAGATTGTTGCGCTTCTTCTACTAGAGAGTAAGAAACCATCTATTTTTCTTCTAAATAATGTCAAGTGAGATAAAATTGGTCTGAAATTTAAGACTTGTTCTGTGTATGTACGTGCACCTGCGTGTGAAACCCAATTTTGAGCTCTATGGTCTTTCCCTCCCCCAGATGACTATAATGGAAAGAGGATGAAAAATGTAGGTCTATCACAATACACATGTGCAAAAGCACTTACCGCTTTGTAGGGTTTGTTTTCCTCCAGAGAGCACCCCGCTGGGCAGCATTCCTGTTGGGGTCAACCCTTTCAGCGTCAGTACACTCTCACTTTCTTCCCTGATGGGAACAGAAGGAGACATCAACTATGGCGAGCAACAGATACAATCAGAGGAAACAGGTTGTATAGCTGGGCACCCTTCTGACACTTCAAGAACACTTCTGTTCTTACAGCTTTTTTTATGGTGGCAAGCTGCTCTGGATGCCAGTCTTTTGAGTAAAAAAAGCAGGACCTCATATATAATCAACAGAACAAAATCAGGCCCAGGAGTTATTACATAATGTATATTCCTGTACTGTCTAAGTGTACTGTCTCAGCTCACATTAGAGAAACATCTTTCAGCTGTGGCGAGGGGGGCGTTTGCCCAGGTTCGCCTGGTCCACCACTTGCGGCCCTATTTGGACCGGGAGTCACTGCTCACAGTCACTCATGCCCTCATCACCTCGAGGCTCGACTATTGTAATGCTCTCTACATGGGGCTACCTTTGAAAAGTGTTCGGAAACTTCAGAGGTATTCCCAAAGAGGAAGAGGTTATTAAGAAAATTTTAGATTGCGCTGAAATGGATATGATGACAAGACGGTTAAATAACCAAGAAGAATCAGAATTTTATGTGATTTGGAATAAAGTGTATATATGGATAGATAAGAAGAAGAAGTAAAAGTTAAAACTAGGTGAGAATTGTAGAAGCATTGTTACGATTTAAATTTTGATGTTTTTTTTCTTGTTTATATATGAAGGTTTTTTTATATAAGGTTAAACAAAATTTCTTCTTTTCACTCAAATTAATAGGTTGATTTAAGGTATTAATAATGTATTCTTTTTTCTGTATGGTGATTTGACTTCTAGAATAAGAGGGGTAATTGCAACCATAGTTCCCTCTAAGCTGAGCAGTGAGCAATCGCTCACTTAAAAATCATCATCAACTCAGAGTTTTCCAAACCTGCCCAGAAGCCGAGAGGGAAATTTTATTATTATTTCTGTGTCGCCCAGTCCCGAAGGGAACTGTCGCTCAGTCACTATACTTTTCCGCCCACCCCAAAAAAAATTTAGAGAGAACACTGATTGCAACCCCAACTCTATGTTAAATGTGTGTTTGTGTGTATGTCAATTTTTATGAAAAATCAATAAAGTCTATGAATTCTGGTATGCACGCAGGGCCTGCCAGTCATGGCCCCCCATTCTCATTCCCCCCCTCCCAGTTGGGCTGCCAAGCCACAAAGGTTGGGACTGCTGCTGTAAAGCATCATAAAGCAGTGTAATAAATGCTATTGCTATTGTTATTTTTCTGAGGAATGTTTCTTTGAAGGAACGAACACTAATTTCCGATTTTAAAATACACGCAAGCCATACCTCAGTACAGAGAACACTCGAGCCATTTTCCCTATCGCCCGGATCTTGTTCCGTATAACCTCTTTTCGAGCGGCAGCTGTGGCTCCTATAAGGAGAAGAGAAAAAAGAAATAAAAATAATTTTTAGGATAATACCTGAACTTCAAGAACCTATAATAGATACATTTCGTCTTCCACAAGCCTTTCCCCATAATCCTATAAATTTATTTCAATATAGTTCATGTGTGCATAAATTACCTCAGCTATATGCTTTCCCTTCTTATTACAACCTGGATTTAGGCTTTGAATTATTTTTATAATTTTACAAGAAAATAATAATTAACTGCAACGATTCTATGATATAAGCTGTCATTTTTAGATTTTAATTTAAAACCGTGCAAGGCAAAACACTTTACAATAGAGTTTTTATCTTTCCACTAGTATGCAGTTAAGTTATATATTAAATAATACTTGAACATGTACAGTTCTATTGGTTCTCAGAATGCTTTCCCCTGTTTTCTGAAATATTTACCCTTTCCCTTTATAAGTCTGTATTTTAATAAAAATATATACTGAACAGCCACCGAGAAAGTATTATAGTCTACAATTTATATTGCAAACATCTGTGTCTGTGTGGTATATATTTGAGGAATTTATATTAAGAATTAATTTTAATAGAAGAGAAATATCGGTAAAGTACAAATTATTTTATAATATGACACCTCCTTATATCTATTTATTAAGTATCTTGGCAGGTGGCTTCTCGGGAAATACTTGCATCAACCATAAATACTTTTAAAAATATGTTCTCTACATCTAACTGGGAAGAAGCATAGAACTAGCTACTAGCTGCTTTGCATATTACAAGAATATGTAATGTATAAGCTTACATTTTTAGGAGAGATTGGACAATTTGTATGAATTAATATAAGGTTTCCTGCCTCAGCAGGTAGTTGGATAAGACCTCCAAGCATTGGATTAGAAGACTTTCCAATCCAATCTCCATGACCTTCCAACTTTGTATTTCTATTATTCTAATGTAATATATATATATATACAGTGATACCTCATCTTACAAACGCCTCATCATACAAACTTTTCGAGATACAAACCTGGGGTTTAAGATTTTTTTGCCTCTTCTTACAAACTATTTTCACCTTACAAACCCGTTGCCGCCGTTGGGATGCCCCGCTTCCAGACTTCCGTTGCCAGCGAAGCACCCATTTTTGCGCTGCTGGGATTCCCCTGAGGCTCCCCTCCATGGGAAACCCCATCTCCGGACTTCCGTGTTTTTGTGATGCTGCAGGGGAATCCCAGCAGACGAATCCCAGCAGCGCAAAAACGAGTGCTTTGCTGGCAATGGAAGTCCGGAGGTGGGGTTTCCCAGCGAGGGGAGCCTCAGTGAAATCACAGCATCGCAAAAACACAGAAGTCCAGAGGTGGGGTTTCCCATGGGGGGAGCCTCAGGGAAATCCCAGCAGCGCAAAAACAGGCGCTTCGGCTGGCAAATGGGGTGAATTTTGGGCTTGCACGGATTAATTGCTTTTCCATTGATTCCTATGGGAAACATTGTTTTGTCTTACAAACTTTTCACCTTAAGAACCTCGTCCCGGAACCAGTTACGTTTGTAAGACGAGGTATCACTGTATATATACCAGTTCCTGATCAAATGATTCTGTTCTCCCTGAATTCTTATAAAAAATGCTCAGAAAAATAATGTTCATTTTTATCCTGGGTCTCGGACCATACATGAAAATGAATCTATCTAAACATTTGCACATAGGATTTGAACATAATTCTCAATCACTTGAAAATATACATAATGGATTATTACAGAGCACTAGTTCAAGATCAGATTTTAATGTATGAAAGAAAAGAATGAAAATGTTTGTCTTCTGACTTGGCAAATGCTCCATGTGAAAAATGAAAAATTACACTGATAAGGTTCAGTCAACTAACCATCTGTGCCTGATTAATTTTAAACAAGATTTCATTTAGAGATGAAAAAACAAACCATATGTAGCATAAAATAGTCTGTAATCTTTAAAGCACGTGTTTGAAATAAGATGTATTATTGAAAGAAAAGGGAAGTTTTAGAAATAAAGACCAAGCGATAGAAAATAAAAGGAATTTCACATTATTTTGTAACTTTGGAGTTTGTTTGTTTGTTTGTTCGAACTTCATTCATTCATTCATTCATTCATTCATTCATTCATTCATTCATTCATTCATTTATTGGATTTGTATGCTGCCCCTCTCCAGAGACTCGGGGCGGCTAACAGCGACAATAACACAGTGTACAATAGTAATTTGGTATTAGAAATGATTAAAAATCCATTAATATAAAAACCAAACATACATACATACATACCATGCATATATGCTATCTTTAAAGCCTTTGCAAATATTGAAGTATATATTACTGCTTTTCTATCAGAAGAAATAGATTTTGTTAATTTCTATTGACAAATTAGTCCTTTAAAATATAATATATCCTTTTTGTTTACGCGTGGCATTTATTCAAGTAACATGATAACATAAAACAACACAAGAATGGATAGGTAATTATTACTGATTGGTTGGCATGCACTGCAGGTATGTCACGTGACATTTTTGGAGATGGGAGGGGTCACAGGTAAGGAGCACTGCAACATTGAAAAGTGTTCGGAAACTTCAGATCGTGCAGAATGCAGCTGCGAGAGCAATCATGGGTTTCCCAAATATGCCCATGTAACACCAACACTCCGCAGTCTGCATTGGTTGCCGATCAGTTTCCGGTCACAATTCAAAGTGTTGGTTATGACCTAGAAAGTCCTTCATGGCACCGGACCAGACTATCTCAGGGACCACCTTCTGCTGCACGAATCCCAGCGACCAGTTAGGTCCCACAGAGTTAGCCTTCTCCGGGTCCCGTCAACTAAACAATGTCGCTTGGCGGGACCCAGGGGAAGAGCCTTCTCTGTGGTGGCCCCGACCCTCTGGAACCAACTCCCCCCAGAGATTACAATTGCTCCCACCCTCCTTGCCTTTCATAAGCTTCTTAAAACCCACCTCTGCCACCAGGCATGGGGGAATTGAGATACTCTTTCCCCCTAGGCCTTTAACAATTTTATGCATGGTATGTCTGTATGTATGTTGGTTTTACAATAGGGGTTTTTAACTGTTTATATTGGATTGTCATATGCTGTTTACTACTGTTGTTAGCCGCCCCGAGTCTACGGAGAGGGGCGGCATACAAATCCAATCCAATCCAATCAAAATCAAACATCACAAAAGAAGCCTCCACATTTTTACATTATTGCCGTGTTGCATTTACATCTGAAAAGCATAATTCCACGCAAAATTACTTTGAGATAAGGTGGGTGGCCTACAAATTTGATTTATAAAATTGCATAAATTTACATATGATTAGGAAATAACATGATTTGAGCACTGTTCTTAAGATATCTGCTGCAGCATCTTTGGGGATACACACAGGTATACACACACAAACAGTGCTCAAATCAGGCTATTTTCTAATTTTATGTGGGTGTTTAGGCCACATGCCAATTTTGATATGATCACATCCTTATCTTTTTTGTATCATGCCAATGTGAGATCATTATAAAAGGAGAAGAAATAGCTTTAGGTACAAAACTCTTTTCTACCCAACATAGAAATATGGTTCTTAAAAGTAGAGAAGTGATCTGTGAAAAAAATAAATCCTGGAATAATGGTAAAGAAAAATGTTACTGAGACAGAATGTTACTGTCCAAAGATAATGATACAGCTACATAAACTTAAGGATTTATGTCATAAGCTAAAGAAAGCAGGAACGAGTTAGTCTCAGACAAGGAAATTTTATCTGAAACTAGAATTGTACTTGAACAACGGGAGAAGTAAGGAATAAAAGAATTCCTTGACTGACATTAAAATCTGCTGCATTTTTCTTATTGGGTATTTCAAACATTAAGTATAAAAAAGAAATTTATTATTTAATAATACATATACTGGTTGTGGCAAGAATTACATTTGTGCAGAAATGGAAAGAAAAGGAAATACCAAAGGACGCAGAAGTTTGCAAAAAAATTATAGAATGTGCAGAATTAGACATGATGACAAAACGCTTGAATAATCAAGCAGAAACAGAATTTTATAAAATATGGGATAAAGTATACGGATGGTGGAACTTTAAAAACCACATTAAAAGTTAAAGAATTTAGAACTTTTAGAACTTATTGTTTTGAAATTTTATAAGATAGAGTAAAATAGTTTTAAAATGTTTACAGTATGATAAAGTTAGATGTGTTACTGTATTCATTATAATATATTTCTTGAATAAGTATTTTATAGATAAAGAAATTTAATTAACATAAGAATATAGAGTTAAATTCAATAAGTATCTAATATATTTTTGTATTGATCTGATTACAGTTAGGTTTTTATTTTTTGTAGTAGTTAGACTTCTAAGATAAGCGGAGCAATGTTGTACGTCTTTGTTTGTCTTTTGTGTTTGAGTGTCTTGGGTGTCTTTTGTGTCTTGAGTGTTTAATGTTGTACGTCTTTGTTTGTCTTTTTAAAAAATACGATTAAAAAAAAAAGATTTGTGAACGAATTGCCTTTAGAACAAGATGTGTTCATCCGTCCTCTTTGCTGAGTTCCCTTGGAAAGATTTATATGCTTCTCAATAAAAGAAATAGTTTAGAGCCATGATGGTACACCTATGGTATGTGTGCCACAATGGAACACGAAACCCTCTTTGCAGGCAAGTGAGCCATTGACCAGCTCAGCTCCACTGCGCATGCGCAAGTGCCTCTCGCCGGCAAGCTGATTTTTGGGTCAGCCAAGCTCATGCGTTCTCCACAGTTTCTGGGGCCTGTGCCTTCCCAGATCTCTGGAGATCTCACCCCAGTGCTGCTCCATTTGTGGATGGGAGGTGTTTTCTCATGTCCCAACTCCAGGGGAAGAGCCTTCTCTGTGGTGGCCCCATCCCTCTGGAATCAACTCCCTTCAGACATTCGAACAGCCCCCACCCTCCTCGCCTTCTGTAAAATGCTGAAGCCCCACCTTTGTCACTACGTGTGGGGATAATTACCACCTTCTCCCCCCTTTTTTATTATGTTTTCGGCCTTACTGTATGATAGATCAGGTTGAATGTGTATGATTGTATAGTTAGGGATTTTACTATGTTATTAATGTTTTTTTAAAATTGATTTCATTTTTCTACTACTGGATTAATACACTATAACAATTTACTTTCTGAAAGTGTAATTGTGTAAATCTCAGATAAAGCAAAACAATGTGTTACGTTTTATAGCCAATTTTAGTTTTTAAAGCCATAGTTAGAAATATTAAGGTTCACAGAACTTTTTTAATTAAAAAAAGAAAGAAAATATAAACAATTATAAATGTCTATGACAATGTTAAAAGTTTGCAAAGAATTCACAGGAGGCATAGGAGGATCCAATTAATTGTATTCAAATAGAAAATATGTATCTTTTTAAATGACAATATAAAAAAGAAACAATAAATAAAATATTAGATTAATTTTAGATTATAAATTATGCTGCAATCCACGAATTAAAATAATGAATAAAATAGTAACTTTTCCAGTGAATATTACATATTGAGATAATATGGTGGGGATAATATGGTAGGGAAGTAATAGAAATAAGCTATTAGTTTCTTTTAAAATATAAAAACACATTGTAGTTACCCACTACAATGTGTAGTATTTAAGTGGTCATGCATGTAATTCATGGACTCAACCAGCAGCTATCTTGAAATATTTCCAGCTCAAAAATTGTATATAAATTGCATTTGAGCATGGGGGAGGGGAGAATATACTTGAGAAAGAATAAATAAAACATGCATATAGACTAGAATATTAAAGAAAGATGCTAAAACATGCAAAGTGCATACATGAAAATTATCCACCACAATAAACCTGTGGGTTTAATTCTTTTGTGCAGAAAATGTAAAACTAGCTGCTTGTTCTTGTGTTCACTTTCCTATTAAAAACACTTCCCACCTGGACCTTATTTAACCCTTTAACATATTTAAATGTTTCGATCGTGTCCCCCCTTTTCCTTCTGTCCTCCAGACTATACAGATTGAGTTCATGAAGTCTTTCCTGATACGTTTTATGCTTAAGACCTTCCACCATTCTTGTAGCCCGTCTTTGGACCCGTTCAATTTTGTCAATATCTTTTTGTAGGTGAGGTCTCCAGAACTGAACACAGTATTCCAAATGGGGTCTCACCAGCGCTCTATATAGAGGGATCACAATCTCCCTCTTCCTGCTTGTTATACCTCTAGCTATGCAGCCAAACATCCTACTTGCTTTTCCTACTGCCCGACCACACTGCTCACCCATTTTGAGACTGTCAGGAATCACTACCCCTAAATCCTTCTCTTCTGAAGTTTTTGCTAACACAGAACTGCCAATGCAATACTCAGATTGAGGATTCCTTTTCCCCAAGTGCATTATTTTACATTTGGAAACATTAAACTGCAGTTTCCATTGCTTTGACCATTGTAGACTCATGGACAGCCTAAGAACTGATTGAAATCGTGATGGGAATGGGTGGGTTTTGATTTGATCTTTGTGCCGGAACTACTTCATTGTAGAAAATGTCAAATTTGGTCAATGACAGGCAGATGCTAAATTAAAGGATACATTCTGGATCCTGACACCAAAATGACTCCAAAAGGTCTATATAGTACTGCTTAGTGAAAACTATATTTCTACGCTAAGGAACTTCTGTAGCTATGTTGTAGACTAAATGTCAAAAGGACAAAATTTCCCTCTCTCATGGCATTGCTTAAAATATTGCAAGTATATAAAATGTATTATAGATTACAGTGATCCCTCGAGTTTCGCGATCTCGATCTTCGCGAAACGCTATATCGCGATTTTTTTAAAAAATAATTAAAAAAAACCCCACTTCCGCGTTTGGCTTCGGGAGTCAGCTGGGAAGCGGCGCGGCTGTTTTAAAAGGTCGCCGCCGGCCTGGGGGGCTTCCCAGCACCCCCCCAAACCCCCAACCCGGGTTTGGGGGGTGCTGTGAAGCCTCCCAAGCCGGCGGCGACCTTTTAAAACAGCCGCGCGGCTTCCCAACTGAGTCCTGAAGCCAAACGCCAAAGGTGAACTTCCGCGTTTGGCTTCAGGACTCAGTTGGGAAGCCGCGCGGCTGTTTTAAAAGGTCGCCGCCGGCATGGGGGGCTTCACAGCACCCCCCCAAACCCCCAACCTGGGTCTTCCCGGCCGCCCACACAAAGGGGAAACCCCGGCTCCTCGCTGATGCCCGCCGCTCACCCGCCCGCCAGCAAGAGGGGAAGACCCAGGGAAGGTTCCTTCGGCCGCCCAACAGCTGATCTGCTCGGTAGCGCAGCAGCAGCGAGGAGCCGAATCGGGGTTTCCCCTTTGCGTGGGCGGCGGGGAACGCAAACTCCACCATCTGCGCATGCGCGGCCATGGGAAAAAGGGCGCGCATGCGCAGATGGTGTTTTTACTTCCGCAACCCTACATTGCGAAAAATCGATTATCGCGAGGGGTCTGGGAACGGAACCCTCGCGATAATAGAGGGATCACTGTACAACAAATGAGTATCCAGGGCTTCAAATATTCAATCGGCTTGCTAAAGCAATCAGCAAATTTAACACTAAATGATATATTCTGAGCTGGTGTGTGTATTCATTGTTGTATTAATTGCTATTAATCAAGAACCTATTAACATCATAGCAAGTTTAAAGTTTTTAGGCTTAACATTCTTCCTCAATTATTCAAAAAATTCAGAAAAATGCCATCAAGTTAAAAACATTTATTCAAGCAGCAGTTTCCCTGGAAACGAATTTGAAATAACATGGTGCAACCAACTTTAAGATCTCTTTAATTTTTTCATAACCTTAACCAAGCTTCCATACCATTCATGGTGAAGCTTGATAATATCATAGCAGATGTAAAGACATTTTCATTTCCCAATGACATAAATTACTATGTCATTAGTAACATAGCAGCAGTCATTAATTGTAATTTTGAGCAAATTGTACACAGAGTGGATAGTGAAAGACCACTTAATCAAGAAGGGTGAATTTTGCTCTAACATCCAACTGCTTAGGAAATGATACTTTGTGGGGAATTATTTGTATCAAAACTGTAGGTTGTAAAGATTCAGTAGCCCACCCTGCGATATTTTTTCTTTGAAATATATTTACACCCACCCTCCCCACCATTTTTAATTTGAATAAGGCAAATCTGTTTTAAGGATGCAAATATACCACGATCAACGTGATCTTTACATAATTAATCTACACCAGCCTACTATCAATCAATCAATATCAACTTTATTTGATTAGTCAATCGACCATATCAAAGCGAGGAAAAGGACCACATTGGTCGTCATAAAACTGTGACTGGTTAAAATACAATAAAATTGGCTAAAATAGAGGGAATTTGAATAAATAATAAGTTAAAATGCAGTATAATAAGCTAAAACCGAGTAGTAAAACATGAGAATATAACTCGTGCAAAGGATTATATTAAACAGATCTAAGATACTGATATAAAATATTCTTAAGTGAGTTCATCTCCTTTGCATGCCACCCCAATATGTTCTATATAGCGTATTCTCATCTAAACAGCCCTGACTATAAACTTAGCGGTTCTAGAAACTACATATATATTTGTACCCTGAAGAAAATATGATAATTGTTTATTACAGTCCCAGTGTATGATTTTGTCAAGTAGGGGCTGTAAATACTGAGGTCTTACTGAGGAGTATAGTTTACAATTGAGTGCAATGTCTTCTATTTCTGGTGCACCGCAAATGCATGTTCTCTCAAAATATGGTACTTGGTGGAATCGTCCATATTTGACCATAGAATCTAACTGCTCAAATCTTGCTCTAGTGAGTGCTGTTCTATGGTATTGGGTCAGACCCATTGTCAGGTATTTTTCTAGTTGAAAGGCTGTTTTGTTCTTGGCTAACCATTTCAGTGACCTGCACTTAGAAAGTGCCTCAATATCAGTTTGTGCACTAACATCTAAAACTCTTTGTTTAAATATTGCCATGGCCTACTAGAGAATTGAGCAACCTATTCTTTACTTGATGGGTAACAAAATATTTCCATCAATTGTGGACAACAGGGGATGCTAGGGCACCTATTCTAAATAGTCATTTGATTATTATGGATTTAGGAAAGTGAATATAATACAGAATACAATTTTGAGAATTTGGTAGGAAGATACGAAGTTAAAAGTTTCTGAGAGTTAGCACTAGGAAAAGTTATACAACAGCAAATTAAATATAAGCCTTTCTTGACCATTTAATAATACCTTTCATCTGTGCATAAATAGGATCTTCTTATGAAATTCCAGAGTAGGGGGGAAAAGAAAAGAGTTCAGTGAAGAGAAGAGGTTTTTTTTTAAAGAAAGAAAGAAAGGAGAACGAAGAAGAGTGTAATACAAGACAACATCAATGGGAAAGTAATACTTAAGTACTTCTGAAAAACAGAAAAAGAAACAAATTAGAGAGGGAACACTGAAAAGGAACAGAAAAAAGAATTGTGAGAAGAAAAAAAACACACTTCAGCACAGCTTTGTTAGTAAAATTTGCAATAAATTAAAATGCAGGAAGATAACCATAAGGCTGGTCCACTACTGGCCATGTTGTTTGGGTCGTGCATTGATTCATTTAGGAGATCAAGTATGACTTGTCAGCCACAAGAATTCATAGGTATTGAGAAATATGTTTCTCAAGAGGGTTTTTTTTTAATTTGGCCATGTATATCTCCCAGAGTAATTTATTATACAATATTGGGCCAGGAGCGGAGAGCATAGATTCACTCATTCACATCTGCATCAAGCCATGGCTTAACATCAATCCTTGTCTATAACCCTGATCTTTCTCAGAATATGAAAAAAAGAAACCTTCCCTTATATACCAAGAAACCTTCCCTTACATACAGACCGGGCGTGGCCAACTGTTTCTTATAGCTTTGACTGCCAAGACTTTTTTCCATAGACTATTTTCTAAAACTTATCCCATAAAGCTGTTCCTGTCTGCTTCTAAACCTTCTGATCCAGGCATCTAATGGGGGCTCCTGCTCCTCAGTGTCCTCCTCCCCCTCTGAGTCAGACATTACCATCCTTGGGGTTTCTACAGTTTATGGAGGTTCCTCAGGTTCCAGCTCTCCCTCACTCTCACTCTCTGATTCAGCTGGAAAGAACGCTGACCTAGGGTACCAAACTGGGCCTGGTTCATCCTCCTCAGAATCTATCACTAACTGATCCAGTCATGGATCATCAACACCCTTGAAAACGTCCAAAGATATTTCACCAGAAGAGCCCTTCACTCCTCCATTCAAAACAGAATACCCTACGAAAATAGACTAACAATCCTGGGTCTAGAAAGCTTAGAACTATGATGCCTAAAACACGATTTAAGTATTGCCCACAAGATCATATGCTGCAATGTCCTACCTGTCAATGACTACTTCAGCTTCAACTGCAACAACACAAGAGCACGCAACAGATTCAAACTTAATATTAACCGCTCCAAACTTGACTGTAAAAAATATGACTTTAACAATTGAGTTGTCGAAGCGTGGAACTCATTACAGGACTCAATAGTGTCAACCCCTAACCCCCAACATTTCTCCCTTAGACTATCCACGATTGACCTCTCCAGGTTCGTAAGAGGCCAATAAGGGGCGTACATAAGTGCACTAGTGTGCCTTTCGTCTCCTGTCCAATTGTCTTTCCTTTATCTCATATTTCATATATACTTTCTTCCTTTCATATATCTTCTCCTCTAAGTTCACTTTTACCCTTATATATATTACTTCATGTCTATCTTCTTCCTATGTATTTGTGTATTGGACAAATGAATGAATAAATAAATACAGATTGAGTTCATTAAGTCTTTCCTGATACGTTTTATGCTTAAGACCTTCCACCATTCTTGTAGCCCGTCTTTGGACCCGTTCAATTTTGTCAATATCTTTTTGTAGGTGAGGTCTCCAGAATTGAACACAGTACTCCAAATGGGGTCTCACCAGCGCTCTATATAGCGGGATCACAATCTCCCATAGCGGAATCACAATCTCACAATCTCTCTCTGTAATAATGATTTGCATTTTGGGGCTAAAGGACAGTGACTCTTCGATTGCTGAATAAAGTTGCCATCAATACTTTTTGACATCTGCCTATTCAGCATGATTCTGAAAACGAGCTGCTCAATGTAGAATCCTGATCAAGTAATTCACTGCCATCTAAACAACCATAAATCTTATCCATCCTACTCTGGCCAGACATTTCAGAGTATGACTTTTCTCTATAATTAGGCTCAATGACTTAAGAGAATAACACTTTGATAACCATTCCTGGATACTGGGTAAAGTCTCAAGGTACCAGGAAGGAGATTTAGTTCAAGTATTTACTCAGCCAAAAAAACCAACCACCACTACTTGAATCTCTTCAATCAGTAATTAACTCTCAGGGATGTTATGAGGATAAAATAGTAGAGATGAATACCATGAAAGCCTCCTTAAAATCCCTGGAGAAAAGGCAAGATAAATATACAGCATCGTTATGACAGCAGCTTTGAAATATAACTCATCTTCATCGTTGTCCTACACCTACCCAAGTTACAGTCTGTAACAGTAGCATTTGGTAGATAAAACTCTGAATTTCAACTCTGAACTTCAGAATGCAACATCATATGTTTATGGTTGCATTCCGGCTTTTTGTTCCCCTTTGGTTTTTCTTTAACTATTTTTGTTCCTTTCCACTTCAGACGATATATTTGAATAAAAAATCCACTAAAGATCAAAGGAACATTAAAAATATATATCCCCATATATATATACCTATATCACATCTCAGACATTAACACCCTTGAAAATGTCCAAAGATACTTCACCAGAAGAGCCCTTTACTCCTCCACTAGAAATAGAACACTCTACGAGACTAGACTTTCAATCCTGGCCTAGAAAGCCTAGAACTAAGACGCCTTAAACATGATCTAAGTATTGCCCACAAGATCATATGCTGCAACGTCCTGCCTGTCGGCGACTACTTCAGCTTCAACCATAACAACACAAGAGCACACAACAGATTTAAACTTAATATTAACCGCTCCAAACTTGACTGTAAAAAATATGACTTCAGTAACCGAGTTGTCGAAGTATGGAACTCATTACTGGACTCCATAGTGTCATCCCCAAACCCCCAACACTTTACCCTTAGATTATCTACGGTTGACCTATCCAGATTCCTAAGAGGTCAGTAAGGGGCGAGTACAAGTGCACTAGAGTGCCTTCCGTCCCCTGTCCTATTGCTCTCCTATATCTCCTATACCTTTCTTCTATTCCTATATCTCTTCTTCTATTCTTTCATTGATATGTTCTATTACTATATCTTCATCTTGTATTTTACTATGTGTATATATCCACTAAAACTCTCATTGTGTATTGGACAAAATAAATAAATAAATAAATAAATAAATAAATAAAAATAAAAAATAAATAAATTGCAGGCTATGGCATTTTGAGATCCAACTAAGGATTTAGCTTTGGCTTCCGTTTATTAATGCTGTGTAAAACACTATTTAAGTGCTCTCTAATATATCATTGTCCACGGCTCCTTTTCTCTGCTCCCTTTTTGTCACAGATAAAGTACAATAAATTTGTTTGCAACTGTCGGTTTACATTTCCCAATTTACATTTCTTCCTGATTTAATGTCTCTTGACTACATAATCAATGACTAATGACACCATTTTATTGCATAGCACCATCACTTATTTTGTTACCCAATCTTGTGGTAGTTTTCTTTAAATATTAATAAACAGGTCAGTTAGTAATTTATTCAACCATTTTTCTCAAATGTCGTTTTCTCCTTTCCTGAAGGTAATGGCAGACGTTCAGAGGCATCAATTGACGAGAGCTACATTATGCAGCATATCTTTAAACCAATGTCATAAAATTGCGCATATCTTTTAAAGGGGCGAAGCTTTCATCTTTTGATTTTCACCCTGTGATGTTTCTTCACCCATATCCCACAGTAACGTTCTACTTTTAAAAAATTATATCAGTATCAATAAAAAATAGTGAAGTGGTATTTTTAACACTCAAGATATCAAAACCCTCCAACAGGAATAATCTCTCACTCTCCTTGCTATTATGACAGCAAAAGAACTACATTTCTACCAATGCCATCTAGTGAATATCTGTCACAACTAAATGTGTTAAAGTTACATTTCAATAAAATTAATCTAAGGAACAAAAAGTTAGGCCAGGTAATTAGCAAAATTCGCTTCAGCGTTGCTAAATGCAGAGAACAGATCATGTTCTTAGCTATCAAACTGTCTATCATGTTAGTGGGTAATTTTAATTAGTACTTAATTATTTCATTCATTTGCACCAAGTCAATATCCCTATTAATTAGAAAATCAAGTCAAACTGTGAAAGCACTGTATAGATACCTTGGCAAATATGTGGGCTTTATATTAATTCATAAACATAATATACTGAAGAATAAATGGAATGGAATTAGAATTATGATGTATGCATTTATGTGCATGGGCACGCATGCACACACATAAAGGAAAACTCTAAAATAAATGCTTGCATTTAATATTATCTACAGCAGTGTTTCCCAACCGTGGCAACTTGAAGATATCTGGACTTCAACTCCCAGAATTCCCCAGCCAGCATTCGCTGGCTGGGGAATTCTGGGAGTTGAAGTCCAAATATCTTCAAGTTGCCACGGTTGGGAAACACTGATCTACAGTATTTACTTCTAGTCTCCAGTCTTTAATTATTAACATCTAAATCAAATAGAAACATAGAAACATAGAAGACTGACGGCAGAAAAAGACCTCATGGTCCATCTAGTCTGCCCTTATACTATTTCCTGTATTTTATCTTACAATGGATATATGTTTATCCCAGGCATGTTTAAATTCAGTTACTGTGGATTTATCTACCACGTCTGCGGGAAGTTTGTTCCAAGGATCTACTAACTCTTTCAGTGAAATAATATTTTCTCATGTTGCTTTTGATCTTTCCCCCAACTAACTTCAGATTGTGTCCCCTTGTTCTTGTGTTCACTTTCCTATTAAAAACACTTCCCTCCTGAACCTTATTTAACCCTTTGACATATTTAAATGTTTCGATCACGTCCCCCCTTTTCCTTCTGTCCTCCAGACTATACAGATTGAGTTCATGAAGTCTTTCCTGATACGTTTTATGCTTAAGACCTTCCACCATTCTTAAGACTTTTCACCATCAAATAAGAGATTTCTTCAAATATATGATTCTTAGTGCATGGTATGGAATAATATAGTTCCACCTTTCAACTGCAATGTTGTTTATAACTCTTTGGCATTAAGTATTCTTAGGTTTAGTCAAAAGCTATTTTCTTCTCATGCCAATTAACAGTTTGTGAAGTTATTATTTCAACCAGAGTTGCATCTATGCAAGTTTTATCTATTCTTTATTTTCATCCTTTGCCTCACTTGTCTGTTTATCTGACCAGTTAGCCATACTGTATGGTTTTGCCCACAACATCATGACCTCCAGTGTGATGATATCACAAGTACCTATAAAACCCAACAATGTGGGTGGCCAAGGTCAATTAGATAAAATAATAATAAGAGAAAATGAGCCTGAAGACAACACAGTCACTAGGAAACCAACAAGATGAAAAACACAATTTCTTCTTGGGCTTGGTTTCGTACCTCTGGACCGTCAGCTAGAATGTTAGCAAAGTTGTTCATTATGCACATCTACTGCCTCCATGGTATTCTACAGAGGATAATATCGGATAGGTGTGTGTGTCATTTTACCACCAAATTCTGGAGGAAATTCTTGGAAAGGGGGGGGGAAACCAAACAGGTATTCAACTCTGCATTCCATTGAGCCTCGCACAGGGTAGCTGAGAGAGCCAACTCAATGGTAGAAAGGTACCTGCATTGTTCCGTAAATAGAAACATAGAAACATAGAAGTCTGACGGCAGAAAAAGACCTCATGGTCCATCTAGTCTGCCCTTATACTATTTTCTGTATTTTATCTTAGGATGGATATATGTTTATCCCAGGCATGTTTAAATTCAGTGACTGTGGATTTATCTACCATGTCTGCTGGAAGTTTGTTCCAAGGATCTACTACTCTTTCAGTGAAATAATATTTTCTCATGTTGCTTTTGATCTTTCCCCCAACTAACTTCAGATTGTGTCCCCTTGTTCTTGTGTTCACTTTCCTATTAAAAACACTTCCCTCCTGGACCTTATTTAACCCTTTAACATATTTAAATGTTTCGATCATGTCCCCCCTTTTCCTTCTGTCCTCCAGACTATACAGATGGAGTTCTTGAAGTCTTTCCTGATACGTTTTATGCTTAAGACCTTCCACCATTCTTGTAGCCCGTCTTTGGACCCGTTCAATTTTGTCAATATCTTTTTGTAGGTGAGGTCTCCAGAACTGAACACAGTACTCCAAATGTGGTCTCACCAGCATTCTATATAGCGGGATCATAATCTCCCTCTTCCTGCTTGTTATACCTCTAGCTATGCAGCCAAGCATCCTACTTGCTTTCCCTACCGCCTGCCTGCACTGTTCACCCATCAACAAATGGATAGGGCCGACCTACTCCTGTTTGCAGAGGTGGCCTACAACAACGCAATACACGCCAGTACCAGCTTAACTCCATTCAAGGTGGCTACTGGATGGGAGTTCATGCCAATACCTGAGTATCCCCAAAATACCATGGCCAGTGACCCAGCTGTAAGGGAGTGGATGGCAGGAACGCAGGTGTGGAAACCATCAAACCATCGCTGACAGGTATAAGCTGCAAGCCGACAAAATCTGGAGAATGCAGGCTCCATTCTAGGAGGACCAAGGCATATTTTGATCCACTAAATATTTAAACTTACACCTCCTAAGTAAGAAGCTGGTCCCTAAGTACACTGGGCCTTTCCCAGTGGTATGTGGGAACTCTGGTTCAGCGCAGTATCAACTGCCTTGTTTGTTGGGGAGCACGGGTAAACAATCCCAACAAGAGTTTCTCTTTGAGATTGTCAATGAATGCTCAGAAAGAAGTAAAGCAGACTTCTTTACTTTACACAAACCAGGTTTGTGTTTGTTTGTGCACCTTTCTCTTTTCATTTTGGGACCTGATATCATATTTATTATTTAATCTACAGCGGTACCTTTAGTTACGAAGTTAACTCGTTCCATGATCAGGTTGCTAAAGTAGAAAAGTTTGTAAGAAGAAGCAATTTTCCCCATAGGAATCAATGTAAAAGCAAATAATGTGTGCGATTGGGGAAACCACAGGGAGGGTGGAGGCCCTGTTTCCTCCCAGGAGATTTCTTGAGAGGCCCCATGGAGGCTTCTCCCCGCCTTTCCCGGCCCTGTTTCCATCCAGGAGATTCCTAGAGAGGCCCCACAGAGGCTTCTCCCCGCCTTTTCCGGCCCTGTTTCCATCCAGGAGATTCCTAGAGAGGCCCCACAGAGGCTTCCCCTGCCTTTTCTGGCCCTGTTTCCATTCAGGAGATTCCTAGAGAGGCCCCATGGACGCTTCTCCCCGCCTTTTCTGGCCCAGTTTCCATCCAGGAGATTCCTAGAGAGGCCCCACAGAGGCTTCTCCCCATCTTTTCCGGCCCTGTTTCCATCCAGGAGATTCCTAGAGAGGCCCCACAGAGGCTTCCCCTGCCTTTTCCAGCCCTGTTTCCTCAAGGAGATTCTTAGAGAGGCCCCACAGAGGCTTCTCCCCACCTTTTCCGGCCCTGTTTCCTCCCAGGAGATTCCTAGATAGGCCCCACGGAGGCTTCTCCTTGCCTTTTCCGGTTACAGTTTCGGAGGCTCAGGTTTGTAAGTAGAAAATGGTTCTTGAGAAGAAGCAAAAAAATCTGGAACACCCAGTTCTTATCTAGAAAAGTTCGTAAGTAGAGGTGTTCTTAGGTAGAGGTACCACTTAGGTAAAGATATTATGTAAACCACCCAGCTGAGATGAATGAAACATAGTTTTTTTTAAAAAGCCATAGCTAATGAAATGCGTGAATCAGGTCATTATGTATTTGTAGATGATGCTATTCTGTTCCCATAAGGGCGTGAATGGAATTTTCTTTTCCAATTTCAAAGGTTCAAAGAGAACTATATTTCTAGCACAATCTTCTCCAAACTAGTACTCTCAAGGTATAATTATTTCTTTAGTTAGTATTTCTAATAGAAAAGCTTTAGAGAAATATAGTCGTTTATTACATTTAAATTTATCTCAGAGAAGGTTTAGAAGTTCTTCGGATGATGGTCAATCTTATATTGAGTATTTGAGATATTTAAAAAATATTGAAACTATACTGATCTGCATGAAATACTTTCCCCCCTGTAGTTTTTAGTTTAAAGTTTCATTTTGCATAAATTCATACCATATTGTATCAGAAATTTAATATGGAATACAGAATTCCCAGTTAGCATAGACATGAGCCATATTAGCTGGGAACTGGAGATTTTAAACATCATACTCAAATAGCACTGGAAAGAGTAAAGATAGAGAAGGATGGCCCACATCCTTAGTGTGACCGTGTAGATTCTAGAAAATCTAAGGATTCAGAACATCAGACTTAACTTCTTGAATGATTCTCCTTATGTTCTGCCCATGTTCCAAAATACCTGTACTAAATTTATAATTTCTGCACAACATGATCTTATGTACTTAGCAATCTTGCAATGTACAGCATAGTCACAGAAAAGGTATTTTAGTATTAAATGCCATTTTGATTCGAAAAGAAGCAAACAGAACATTTAATGTTCATTCTTTCTCTCCAAACCATGCATAAAAGCAAAACACATTATCCGGCAAGGATATTATTTGGGGAAGCATGGATGAAATGAAATCTAGATTCTTCCTTCTAAAAGTCACCCTATCACTTCCCTTAAGATTAATAAATATTTTCAAGCACAAACGTTAATCAAGGCCAACCACCTGAATAGAAGGCACAAGACACAATGCTTCTTACCATCAAAACCATCTTCTTCTGTTCCAAGTTCATCATCTGAGCAAATGTTCAACACATTGACCAGCATCTCTGTTACTGTTAAGAAAACCAAGTGGAAAATGTTAGACAATTCTCAAGTCACGGCACAAAATTACACCTGGTGTATAACAACCGCACAGAGTTTTAAGCAAAAAAATTGTAAAAAAAAAAAATCAAAGCAAAATTTGTGTGAACATTCAAATCCTTAAGTGATTAAGAAGGGATTGCTGTACAGTTCAATGCTCAACAGAAGGGTTGTTGCAAAAGTACAACCCTTATTTTGATAAATACAAATTAATTCCTCCTTTTTTTGATGCCTGGATTATATTCATGTCTGCTTTTTTCTCTCTCCCAGAAATCTTGATTAGTCAGATTAATTCGAACCAATGTTTGTCAAGTTGTATTGTTTTTCAGTAAAGTTGTGCTACTCATTCCTCTCTCTTGTGCAATAGCCACAAAGTTAGGTAACTTAGCACATCAAGTTACACAAAATAAAATATTTTAATTAAGTATCCATAAATATTTCAAAAGGGAAAGAAGGCACTTTTGTCTACAATAACGTGTTTTAAAATGATCAGACCCGAACTCCAGATGGCCCATAAATGCAAGCTAATTGAATCCTTTAAGTATTGTGTATCGACAATCTTTCACTCTCCTGGGAATGTGCTTATACTTTATGATTTTACTGGACAGATAGGTAAGGGTATTTATCAAAAGGGTATTTATCAAAGGGTATTTATCAAATTATTGCTACTTGGAATAATTTAGAAAGAAGCAAAAACAATTTCTTAAACATGTAAAAGAGATAATACTTATTTTTCCATAGCAACAAACTTAATTTGCTACTAAATGTATCTTCAGTAGGGAATTCAGCCAGTTGCAGTATTTTTCACAGCGGGTTAGAAGGATGTAACCATATTATTGTGATCAGTTATTGGTCACCTTTCCATATCATATTTTTAGCTAGATTAAAGCTATACTAAGTTGCACAACTTAGAAACTGTATGTGCAATAAAGATTGTATTTTAGGACAAAGTAAGAAATTGATAATTTTGTAATCAGGATTATAGAGAGGTTTTAATGTTTTTAATTAATCTTTTTATTGATTAAAAACAGTTTTGCAATAGTTACAGTAAATTGAAAAGAAACAAACAAGTAGAGAAGGAAGTTTTGCTTACATGGGTTAAATATTTAAAAAAAACCTAACTGGAAAATACTATGAAAGATAAAGTTTGGTAGATAAAGATCCTTTTAACTTATAATTTTAAACCAATGAGTGATATTTCCATATGTGATTGATTTTTGTGTCAAGAATTAGACGTTCCCCAGGATACCAATCAAACTAGACCTTGATATATATAGGATGGTATCAATTCTCTCAGTCAATATCCTTGGGGCAAAGTGAAGACATGCATATATAATAAAATCATTCATTCATTCATTCATTCATTCATTCATTCATTCATTCATTCGACTTCTATGCCCCACAGTCCTGAAGGACTCAGGGCAGCTTACAACAAAATATAAAAATACAGTTAACAATAAAAAGAAGTCCAATATAAATTAAAACAATAACCCCAGTAAAAACTCACAACTCAGCAATCCAATCAAAACAACATACCACTCAATACTATTTGGCCATGAAAAATATAAATTCCTGGCTCCCATGCCTGCCGGCGGATGTGAATTATTTTTGCATTTTTACATTTTATGTTTTATCCTTCTGCTAAAATCAGGGTAAAAGGTTGTTGTAGGAGAAAAGTGAAATATTAAATCTATTCTTTTATACACGAAGGTAAAAAATATATATCCGATCGACCTCACTGAACCCAGCATAAAGTTATATATAATATGGTTACAGATCTACAAGAAAGTTGGAAACAGGAAAAAAAAATGGGAAAATGAATTAAATTTGTTTTTTTAAGGGGGTAGATAACCTTGACAGCTCAGGAACTGTTTTCTCATTCCTGGATTTCACACATACATCTCATTCAAACACACATGCCTCCAAATAGAACCAAGTCATGTAATCCAAATTTTGATCTATAAAAGCAAATGGACTATACAGTGTTCCCTCGATTTTCGCGGGTTCGAACTTCGCGAATAGCCTATACCACGGTTCTTCAAAAAATATTATTTAAAAAATACTTCGCGGGGTTTTTTTCTACACCACGGTTTTTCCTGCCCGATGACGTCATACGCCATCGCCAAACTAATGATTTTTGCAAATAAATAACAAAAAAAAATAATTATTGTTAGTAAATAATTATGTTTATAAATATCAGAATCACTAAGTGTCTTATTCAAAGGTGAATACCAGTAATAATGGTGAGTAAATGGTTGTTAAGGGAATTTAGGGGTTTAAAGTGTTAAGGGAAGGCTTGTGATACTGTTCATAGCCAAAAATGGTGTATTTACTTCCGCATCTCTACTTTGCGGAAATACGGCTTTTGCGAGTGGTCTCGTAACGCATCCCCCGTGAAAATCGAGGGAACACTGTATACTGTAATTAGCTTAAAATGATCCTAGTGTATTGGCCAACTGCTGTTGACTAGAACTCTACCTTTAGCCCAATTTACACAGCCTCAAAGGATAAAATACAAATATCAAATGACCAAAATAAAATGGACACTGTCCCTCTCTCTTTTTCCTTTACATAATCCCACTCGAGAAAATAAAAGCATATCTTGATTTGATTTTTGTTTGATTTTTCTAGGCTGTTGTTGACTTGTATGGTTAGGCCTTTAATCTTTTCAGTCTTTTGTCCTCCCTCAAGTGAAATTCCCTTAAATTTTACTTTTTTTACTACAAAGCCCAATTTGCAAAACTTCCATTTATCTCTTCTTGTGCCCACATACACCTGCCCTGTAATTGTTTCTCTACAGAAATCCAAGCTTCTTGTTGGAAAATTATCTAGGTAGAGATTTAGACTAATACCTTTACACCCACCTTATAACAAGCAATGAAAAGCAACCTCATCTCACCTTTATCATTTGGCAACATCTGAACAATTTCTATGGAAAATTAAAACAGCAGAGAACATCTACAGCATAAGTGCCTGTCTAATTTCACCTACCTACTTCCTCATTTCCAAAATACCCTTTTTAACTCACACCATCATAGTTTAACTAAGGTGTTCCTTAGCAAATTCATTGCACCTTCTCTACTTCTTTTATGAAGAAATTTCAGAAGATCTTTTATTTTTTTTAGTTTAACTAAGAAGCTTACAAACCTTTCTTCACAAAAAGAAGCTTTGTTAAGTGAACTACGGCGCCTAAAACACGATTTGAGTATTGCCCACAAGATCATATGCTGCAACGTCCTACCGGTCAATGACTACTTCAGCTTCAACCGCAACAACACAAGAGCACGCAACAGATTCAAACTTAATACGAACCGCTCCAAACATGACTGTAAAAAATATGATTTCAACAATCGAGTTATCGAAGTGTGGAACTCATTACCGGACTCAATTGTGTCAACCCCTAACCCCCAACATTTCTCCCTTAGACTCTCCACGATTGACCTCTCCAGATTCCTAAGAGGCCAGTAAGGGGCGTACATAAGTGCACTGGTGTGCCTTTCGTCCCCTGTCCAATTGTCTTTCCTTTCTCTCACTTATCATATATATTTTCTTTCTTTCATATATCCTCTCCTCTAAGTTCACTTTACCCTTATATTATTATTTATTTATTAATCAGATTTGTATGCCGCCCCTCTCCGCAGACATATTACTACATGTCTATTTTTCTTCCTATGCATTTGTGTATTGGACAAATGAATAAATAAAATAAATAGGTGAATCCTCCAAATGAATTGGAGGATAAAAATTCTCGTAATTGTAGTTGGACATCAGCTGGACAAATCCAGATGAAATTAAGAGTTTTGCTGATAAGAATTTTACAATAAACATTAATAAATGTTCCTGCTGCTGCTACTACTAGTACTATAGAGATATCTGCGATCAATTTAAGCTTGTTGATCTTTAAGCTTGTTGATCTTCAGAGTCTGCTGAAATAGAACTCCTATGTACATAGAAATGAAGAACTAAAATTAACAGATGTGTTAACTATGTAACTATGTAGCAGTAGCAGTAACAGCATAGTTGCAGGTTAAACTCTACCACTGATATTTTCAAATACAGAAATAATATATTTGGGCACAATTAATTGTATTTTTTAGAGTCAAATTCCAATCAAAATCATTCAAGACACCATTACAATGAAAAGCAGCATTCATTCATTCATTCATTCATTCGATTTTTTATGCCGCCCTTCTCCTTAGACTCAGGGCGGCTTACAACATGTTAGCAATAGCACTTTTTAACAGAGCCAGCATATTATAATAATCATCTGAACATATGTGGCATATATACTACGCATTGCCTATATACAAATAAGGCACAGCAGCAATTTAAAAAAGTTATAAAATATCTAGGGTCGAAATATTAAATATTCTCAAAAATATGGTAGCATCATGGCAAAAACTGAGAAAGTGAAGTGATTTCATAAATACTGCTATGAAACAATTTTCTTTTGTTACGAACATATTACTGACATTTCTCATGATCTGTATCCTTCAGTATGCTTCATCCCAAACATATCTATAACAGAAATTTCCCTTTTTGTTAGATCCCAAGGTTTTGTTAATCCATAGTGCATGCTTTATTTTATTTTATTTATTGTTAGAGTTGAAAGGGACCATGCAGGTCATCAAGTCCAACCCCCTGCCTGAGCAGGAGTCCTAAAGCACTCCAGCCAAATGGCAGACCAATCTTCCTTTTTACTCACTGATAAAACATAGAAACATAGAAGACTGATGGCAGAAAAAGACCTCCTGGTCCATCTAGTCTGCCCTTATACTATTTCCTGTATTTTATCTTAGGATGGATATATGTTTATCCCAGGCATGTTTAAATTCAGTTACTGTGGATTTACCAACCACGTCTGCTGGAAGTTTGTTCCAAGGATCTACTACTCTTTCAGTAAACAATTGACATACCTTTTTCTCCCACAAATGGTAAAGACCAAGTGAAAACGTCCATGAAATTTGGAAGCCAGTATGGATGAGGAGAACAATTAAACTGTCTGATATTCATAACGTTGTTTTCATATTTCAATACTGCCGCTGCAAAAGAAAAAGGAAAAAAAGGTATTTTTAGCCATTTAATAATATTTTTAATATGATCTAATTGCAGAAAAGTTTAGATGTACTGGTGATTTGTTCATGCACTGTTGCAGTTGTATATCATGTCTTAGAGAAAATTCCAGGTACTGTTAGGACTCTGATTTCTATTTAATGTTACTTCTTTTGATACAGACTCAAAATACAGTGATCCCTCGATTATCGCGAGGGTTCTGTTCCAAGACCCCTCGCGATAATCGATTTTTCGCGATATAGTGGTGCGGAAGTAAAAACACCATCTGCGCATGCGCGCCCTTTTTTGCCATGGCCGCGCATGCGCAGATGGTGTTTTTACTTCCGCACCTGGGAAGACCCAGGGAAGGTTCCTTCCGCTGCCCAGCAGCTGATCTGCTCGGCAGCGCCGCAGCAGCGAGGAGCCGAAGATCGGGGTTTCCCCTTTACGTGGGCGGCGGGGAAGATTCCTTCAGCCGCCCAGCAGCTGATCTGCTCGGCAGCGCCGCAGCAGCGAGGAGCCGAAGATCCAGGTTTCCCCGCCGCCCACGCAAAGGGGAAACCCGGATCTTCGGCTCCTCGCTGCTGCGGCACTGCCGAGCAGATCAGCTGCTGGGCGGCCGAAGGAACCTTCCCTGGGTCTTCCCCGCCGCCCACGCGCCGCTCGAGAGCAAGAGGGGGAGAGATAGAGAAAGAGAGAGAAGGAAAGAAAGAGATGAGAGAGGGAGGAAGAGAGTGTGAGAGAGGAAGAAGCAAGATAGAGAAAGAGAGAGAGAAAGAAAGATGAGAAAGGAAGAGAGCGACGTCATTGGGTGGGAAAATATTTTTAATTAATATTTTTTGAAAAATCGCGATATAGCGTTTCGCGAAGATCGAGATCGCGAAAATCGAGGGATCACTGTAATTAAGTTTTGTGCTACTATTTGTACGATATGTTGAACCGTTATACTTGGATTTGGAACTTCTTGTAAAGAGCTTTATGTGGATTTATTTTAATGTCTTTATTCTTAATTATATATGTATTAAGAAAACAATAAGCCTAATAGAATTATGCTCATTGTTTTTATTTTATTCATAGATAAAGAGATAGTTATAGTACTTCTTTGCCACATATTTTGTTTTTATCTGGCCTTAAGCCTGTAATAAATTTTATTTGAATTCCCAAGTACATTAGGCATATATTAGGCATATGTCAACTATATCCGAGGTATATTATTTATTTCTTATTTCAATTTTGAAGCCACAAAATTCCAGAGCACTTTTTTCTGGAAAAAATGAAAACAAAATGTAAAAGTAAAAAATACAATTGAAAATCCGAACAACATAGCAAAAATGCACACCCAATTTTCTGGAAAAGATACTTATGAAATACACTCCGTCTTTCAATTTTATCAATAAGCAATTTTGCAGAGGAAGGGTAGCTTGCTTTTTTTCTTAAATAAAAATTGTGAAAGGGAGGGAAGAAGGAAAGAAATGTTATTTATTTATTTATTTATTGGATTTATATGCCGCCCCTCTCCGCAGACTCGGGGCGGCTAACAACAGTAATAAAACAGCATATAATAATAATCCAATACTAAAAACAGTTAAAAACCCATTATTATAAAAACCAATCATACATACAGACATACCATGCATAAAATTGTAAAGGCCTAGGGGGAAAGAGTATCTCAATTCCCCCATGCCTGGCGCCAGAGGTGGGTTTTAAGCAGCTTACGAAAGGCAAGGAGGGTGGGGGCAATTCTAATCTCTGGGGGGAGTTAGTTCCAGAGGGCCAGGGCCGCCACAGAGAAGGCTCTTCCCTTGGGTCCCGCCAAGCGACATTGCTTAGTTGATGGGACCCGGAGAAGACCCACTCTGTGGGACCTAACTGGTCGCTGGGATTCGTGCAACATGTTATACACATGTTGTTGTCTGACCAACAAAATGTTCATTAACAAACTGGGCATCATCATCAGTTCTTTGACACAATCGTAAAGCTCTCTCACAATCATGAAACCCATCCCCTTCTCTCTGATGCTACCATTGTTGTTGCTGCCAATCTGTGGAATTGGAAATGTTGGCGTTCCGGTCTCTCATATATATTGGGCTACTTTGAAAAATCATAAACAACCCAGAAGAAGGAATGAAAAATCAGTTTTTAAAACTGCATGGACAAATATTTGTAATCAGCATTCACTGACTCAAGAATTAGGAAGACATTCTAAAACCTCAGGAAAAAATCAGTTAATGACATAGTTTCTACAATTTTAGAAAATAAGCGATTAAATGAATAATTCATCCAATAATCTAAACACCACTAACATGCAACACATTAAAATTTTATATTGCTGATACTGTAAGCCCAATACTGGTGACTTTAAAACAACAATTTAAACTGTGTTTCAAAAAAGTTTTCTTTCTTTTAAAAGCCAGGGGCAAAAAGGTATTGAAGTCATTATCCAAAAAAACCCAGGAACAGCAACAACAAAAAGCAGAAAAGACATACATTTACTAACCAATTACTGTGAAAATAATAATAATAATAATAATAATAATAATAATTATTATTATTATTATTATTATTAATTAGATTTGTATGCCGCCCCTCTCCGTAGACTCGGGTCAGCTCACAGCAATGATAAAAGCAATATACAATGACAAATCTAATAGTTAGAATCTAAAATAACAATAATACATTTAAAAAGTCTAAAAAACAAGAAACCCCAGTATATAAAAAACATACATACAGTCATATCATACACAAAAAACCCCTACATAGGCAGGGGGAGATGTTTCAGTTCCCCCACGCTTGACGACAGAGGTGGGTTTTGAGGAGTTTACGAAAGGCAAGGAGGTTGGGGGCAGTTCTAATCTCTGGAGGGAGCTGACTCCAGAGGGTCGGAGCCACCACAGAGAAGGCTCTTCCTCTGGGTCCCGCCAAACGGCATTGTTTAGTTGACGGGACCCGGAGGAGACCAACTCTGTGGGAAAATAACCAGTTACAGAGTTGATAACTGAAAGCAACTGTAGAGGAGGAAAATAATTGAATTCAATATGTTCCTACGGGGTTCTTTTCCATTAAATCCATAATATTTAAGTACTGCCAATTTTCAAATATGCAAAAGATTATTAGGCAGTCTAATCAGATCATACTATTCACCTTACGAACCTCCTCCTGGAACCAATTAAGTTCGTATCGTGAGGTACCACTGTACTAATATATCCAGCTAAAGTATTGGTCAACTTGAACTTCAGAACTTGAAATGTAAGGAAAGTTTAGATCATTCTGTTACTGTGTAGACCAGTGTTTTTCAACCAGTGTGCCGCGGCACACTAGTGTGCCGTGAGACATGGTCAAGTGTGCCGCGAAGCTCAGAGAGAGAAAGAAAAAGAGAGAGAGAAAGCAAGAGAGAAAAAGCAAGAGAGAGAAAGCAAGAGAGAGAGAGAAAGAAAGCAAGAGAGAGAGAAAGAAAACAAGAAAGAGAAAGAGAAAAAGAAAGAAAGAAAAAGAAAGAGAATGAGAGAGAGAGAGCAAGAGAGAAAGAAAGAGAGAGAAAGAAAGAGAGAAAGGGAGGGAAGGTGGGAGAGAAAGACAGAGGGAGGGAGGGAGAAAGAGCAAAAAAGAAGAGAAAGAAAGGGATGGAGAGAGAAAAAAGAAAGGGAGAGAAAGAGGGAGGGAGAGAGAAATAGAGCAAAAGGGAGGAAGAGGGAGAGAATTTTTTTGTCCAAACTTTTTTTATACCTCCCCCCCCCCGCTCAATGTGCCCCATGGTTTTATAAATGTAAAAAATGTGCCGTGGCTCAAAAAAGGTTGAAAATCACTGGTGTAGACTAAGATGGGGTTCAATCATATCCAGAGAAATTCCACTTCCTTTTTTCTTCTTTTAGCAAATTAATTCACGAGCCATCAGTAAAATACTATAACTATATCCATACATAAATAATGAAAATATCAGATGCAGTTAAGTAAAAAAAAAAAAGTCTAATTTTGCAACATTAATACCTTGTCATTACAAATTATGTCAAACTGTTGCTGTTAACAAAGGAGGAGAAATAAAAATAAAAAAGTGAGTTATAATGAAACGCATGCTGTGAGAGAAAGACTCTTACCTTTGTTATTGTATACGTCTAGATAGTTTGGTGCTGAAAAAATTGTAATTAGTGATGGGAAACCTGTTGTTTGGCTTTTCCTGTACATACGATATCTACAACAAATTGCACAAGACAGTTCATTAGCAACGTTAACTGATTATTTAGTAAGGTTATTTAAGCTCACAGTTATGTGTGCATGTCTGTTTCATGGATTTTGGTTAAATGTTTTCCATATTTCAGGTGCATACTTCTTATGCTGTTTGGATGGGAGTTAGTATGTTATAATGTCAGTAAAACTGGGGATGTCTATATAGTTAGGGTAAAACTGAGATACAAACATATGGATAAACTAAAATTAAATTAATCATTTTAAAGGCATTTCATAGAAACATAGAAGACTGACGGCAGAAAAAGACCTCATGATCCATCTAGTCTGCCCTTATACTATTTCCTGTATTTTATCTTAGGATGGATCTATGTTTATCCCAGGCATGTTTAAATTCATTTACTGTGGATTTATCTACCACGTCTGCTGGAAGTTTGTTCGAAGGATCTACTACTCTTTCAGTAAAATAATATTTTCTCATGTTGCTTTTGATCTTTCCCCCAACTAACTTCAGATTGTGTTCCCTTGTTCTTGTGTTCACTTTCCTATTAAAAACACTTCCCTCCTGGACCTTATTTAATCCTTTAACATATTTAAATTTTTCGATCATGTCCCCCCTTTTCCTTATGTCCTCCAGACTATACAGATTGAGTTCATTAAGTCTGTCCTGATACGTTTGATGCTTATTATTCAAGAAAATTCTGAAAATATGATGGAAAACACAAGATTAAAGCCTCTTTCCCCTCTAGGACTGGTATGGTTTTATGCTGGCTATTAAAAAATAAATAGTAATTCAGTCAAGTTAAATGCTAAATTATTTATTTAGTTTGGGTCTCAAATGTCCAGACCAAAGCCAATTAAAATTTATAGATAAAATTGTTTACTGAAATAAAACAAAACCTATGTCCAAAAACCAAATAAAAGCAAGCAAATTCAGCTTCAAAGTCAGCTTCAACCACAACAACGCAAGAGCACACAACAGATTTAAACTTAATATTAACCGCTCCAAACTTGACTGTAAAAAAATATGACTTCAGTAACCGAGTTGTCGAAGCGTGGAACTCATCACCTGACTATAGTGTCATCCCCAAACCCCCAACACTTTACCCTTAGATTTTCCAAAAAATTAGAAGGGAAAGAGGAAACGGATTATTATGAGTTTGGGTTTAATTCTACAATTGGTTAAAACAAAGAAATAGATAGTTAAATGAAATAAAATGCAAGGTTCAAAAGGTCAATAATTGATATGTTTATCTTTTTTAAATGGAATTAGATTTTTCTACGTCTTTTCTTCCTTTCTTTTTTTTTGAATTTTTCTTTTCTTATGAAATGTACAGTATTTACAGTAAGTATAGACAAAAATGTTCTCATAGAAACATAGAAGTCTGACGGCAGAAAAAGACCTCATGGTCCATCTAGTCTGCCCTTATACTATTTTCTGTATTGTATCTTAGGATGGATATATGTTTATCCCAGGCATGTTTAAATTCAGTTTATTTATTTATTTATTTGTTTGTTTGTTTGTTTGTTTATTTATTATTTGGATTTGTATGCCGCCCCTCTCCGAAGACTCCACAGTTACTGTGGATTTATCTACCACGTCTGCTGGAAGCTGGAAGCTGGAAGTTTGTTCCAAGGATCTACTACTCTTTCAGTAAAATAATATTTTCTCATGTTGCTTTTGATCTTTCACCCAACTAACTTCAGATTGTGTCCCCTTGCTCTTGTGTTCACTTTCCTATTAAAAACACTTCCCTCCTGGACCTTATTTAACCCTTTAACATATTTAAATGTTTCGATCATGTCCCCCCTTTTCCTTCTGTCCTCCAGACTATACAGATTGAGTTCATTAAGTCTTTCCTGATACGTTTTATGCTTAAGACCTTCCACCATTCTTGTAGCCCGTCTTTGGACCCGTTCAATTTTGTCAATATCTTTTTGTAGGTGAGGTCTCCAGAACTGAACACAGTATTCCAAATGGGGTCTCACCAGCGCTCTATACAGCGGGATCACAATCTCTCTCTCCCTGCTTGTTATACCTCTAGCTATGCAGCCAAGCATCCTACTTGCTTTCCCTACCGCCTGACTGCACTGTTCACCCATTTTGAGAGTGTCAGAAATCACTACCCCTAAATCTTTTTCTTCTGAAGTTTTTGCTAACACAGAACTGCCAATACAATACTCAGATTGAGGATTCCTTTTCCCCAAGTGCATTATTTTACATTTGGAAACATTAAACTGCAGTTTCCATTGCTTTGACCATTTATCTAGTAAAGCTAAATCATTTACCATATTACAGACGCCTCCAGGAATATCAACTAATCAACTAATTCTCAATTAATGTAAAAATGTATACACCTCCGTAGGTGCGTCTGATGAAAATTGGGATATAAATCATCCCGGATGTGTGTGTTTTTCTTTTATGTTTGTGTGTTTTTATGTGTTATGTTGTTTTAAATAAAAAAAATTAAAAAGGAAATGCAAGCACTTTATTCCTGTAAATGTACTTCGTGAAACTCTACTTTGGAAAACTGCACTCATGTATGCATTTCAGCATTGTGCGAAAGTGAGTCAATTGAATATTTATCTCATAGAAAGCAATTAAGTCTGTTGAGAGAGAAGGGGGAAAAAAAAGACTTGAAAGAGCTTCCGACATAAACACATTATAACTGAGACTGGGTAAGCCCAATTACACTTTTCAAGATTCTGTATATATTCTAAATTGGCATTAAGCTACCTTGCTGAAATCTGTATCATTCTTGTTTCCTTGGTCTTGCCAGCTATGTGGGAGTTGTCAGTCAGGTACAATAGGAAAACAGACTATCCACTTTCTCTGTGCCTCTAAGTTAATGGAGCTATATAGCTCAAAAGATCCATCTGGCATTTCTTTTTTCTCATTTATTTTGAAAGGTGTTTTAAATTGCATACATTGTTAAATAAACATATAGTCTTGGCAGTTTTATGCCGCCTTGTAAGAAAACAGAAGACCCTACGAGACTAGACTTTCAATCCTGGGCCTAGAAAGTTTAGAACTAAGACGCCTTAAACAAGATCTAAGTATTGCCCACAAGATCATATGCTGCAACGTCCTGCCTGTTGGTGACTACTTCAGCTTCAACCACAACAACACAAGAGCACACAACCGATTTAAACTTAATATTAACCGCTCCAAACTTGACTGTAAAAAATATGACTTCAGTAACTGAGTTGTCGAAGCGTGGAACTCATTACTGGACTCCATAGTGTCATCCCCAAACCCCCAACACTTTACCCTTAGATTATCTATGGTTGGCCTATCCAGATTCCTAAGAGGTCAGTAAGGGGCGAGTACAAGTGCACTAGAGTGCCTTCCGTCCAGTGTTCCCTCTATTTTTTTTGGGGGGGGGGGCGGAAAAGTATAGTGTCTGAGCGGCAGTCCCTTCGGGACTGGGCGGCACAGAAATAATAATAAAATTTCCCTCTCGGCTTCTGGGCAGGTTTGGAAAACTCTGAGTTGATGATGATTTTTAAGTTAGCGATTGCTCACTGCTCAGCTTAGAGGGATCTATGCTTCCGTCCCCTGTCCTATTGCTCTCCTATATCTCCTATACCTTTCTTCTATTCCTATATCTCTTCTTCTATTCTATTCTTCTATTCATAGTAAAATGCATGATGAAGGTTATAGAGGAGATACTCATAGTAAAATATATGTAAGAAATAATAGAAAAGAAGGTATAGTAATAGAACATATCAATGAAAGAATAGAAGAAGAGATATAGGAATAGAAGAAAGGTATAGGAGATATAGGAGAGCAATAGGACAGGGGACAGAAGGCACTCTAGTGCAATTGTACACGCGAGGCTACATTCAGAGTATAAGATGCACCCACTTTTTTGGGGGAAAAGGTATGTCTTATATTCCAAAAATTGCAGTACAAGTGGTACCTCTACCTAAGAATGCTTCTACTTAAGAACTTTTCTAGATAAGAAGCAGGTGTTCAAGATTTTTTTGCCTCTACTTAAGAACCATTTTCTACTTGAACACCCGAGCCCGGAAAAATTTCGCAAGAAATTTGAGAGCAGCATGAAGGCCTGGCCAGTTTCCTGCCATTCCCCCTTTAATCCTGGCCATCTCGGGCTGCTAGAAGAGCCTTTTGGTGGTGCTTAAGGAGGCTTTGGCAGTCGATAGTGAAGGAAGCATTTTCCTTTCTCTGGGCGCTTGGACAGGGAATAAACCTCTGCCAGCGCCCAGAGAAAAGAAACGTTCCCTTTGCTCTGGGCAGCCGAGGAGTCACCACAGCGAAGGAAAGGCGCCGGCTACAAAGCAAGCGAGCGAGAAGAGAGGGGAGCCCTTCAGCATGGGAAGGAAGAGGAAGCAGGTAGCAGCAGCAGCCAGTGTATGGGAGGCAGCCTCACGCCGTGTGTATTGGAGGTGTGTGCTCCTCCTTGCCACATCAGAGTCCCTCTTTTTTTTTAAGCCTTAAAGTTTAGGATTTTTTTGATTCCCTCACCTCACCTTCTTCCTTCGGTAGCGACTGTCCTCCTCCTCTTCTTCCTCCTCCTCCTCCCACCCAAATTCCGAGCTTTTATTTCTTTCCTAAAGGGTTTGCACTCATTATTTGCTTTTACATCGATTCCTCTGGGAAAAATTGCTTCTACTTAAGAACGTTTCTACTTAAGAACCTGGTCACGGAATGAATTAAGTTCTTAAGTAGAGGTACTACTGTATCTATCTTTTCCAAATTGCTTGGAAAACAATGGTACTGTAAAGAATATATATATAAGCCATATAATTAAAAAAGAAGAGGCAAAGGGTTACTACTCACCCAGCATCTTGGGCTTCATGAGCTCGGAGTATAGATAATAAGTTATTGTGCTGTAGGAAGTCACATACAGCAGGGTAACTGAAAATAAGAATATATATTAGTTCATTCAAAACTGAAATATGATATTAAAATACACACAAAAAATAAATCACTTTCTTCAAAAATATATAGCTATGGTCAAAAGTTTCAAGTCTCAAGTTTTATTGGATTTATATGCCGCCCCTCTCCGAAAACTCGGGGCGGCTAACAGCAATCATAGACAATATACAATAATAATACAATACTAAAAGTAAATTAAAACCCCTTAATATAGAAAACCAAACACACATACAAACATACCATGCATACCATTGTAACGGCCTAGGGGGAGAAGAAATCTTAATTCCCCCATGCCTGGCGGCAGAGGTGGGTTTTAAGTAGTTTATGAAAGGCGAGGAGGGTGGGGGCAATTCTAATCTCGGGGGGGGAGTTGGTTCAAGAGGGCCGGGGCCGCCACAGAGAAGGCTCTTCCCCTGGGTCCCGCCAAGCGACATTGTTTAGTCGACGGGACTCGGAGAAGGCCCACTCTGTGGGACCTAACTGGTCGCTGGGATTCGTGCGGCAGAAGGCGGTCTCTGAGGTAATCTGGTCCGGTGCCATGAAGGGCTTTATAGGTCATAACCAACACTTTGAATTGTGACCGGAAACTGATCGGCAACCAATGCAGACTGCGGAGTGTTGGTGTGACATGGGCACATGTGCATCTGCTTTTTATTTTTTTTACAAAGAGTTCCAGTTTGCCATGAAACAAACCTGGGTGCAGGGTGTCCAGGGGAAAAGCATTTTGAAATTCCTTGACATTTCCCTGTAATTTGTGATCTAGGCGCAGTCGTAGATGACATCATGCCAAACAGCTAAGCCATGGAGAAATATCAGTAGCTGAGGAAGCAAGTTGTCACCGCAGTTATGCTCATTTTTGCTTGACTCTGCAATAAAGATCGCCTAAAACATGATCTAAGTGTTGCCCACAAGATCATATGCTGCAACGTTCTACCTGTCAATGACTACTTCAGCTTCAATGGCAACAACGCAAGAGCACACAACAGATTCAAACTTAATATTAACCGCTCCAAACTTGACTGTAAAAAATATGACTTCAGCAACCGAGTTGTCGAAGCGTGGAACTCATTAGCTGACTCAGTAGTGTCAACCCCTAACCCCCAATATTTTACCCTTAGACTATCCACGGTTGACCTCTCCAGGTTTCTTAGAGGTCAGTAAGGGGCGTGCATAAGTGCACCAGTGTGCCTGCCGTCCCCTGTCCAACTGTCTCTCCTTATCTCATTTATCTTTTCTTCCTTTCAAATACGTTCACCTATACTTTTATATCTTATCTTCTATTCTTTTCTTTACTTATATTATTACATATCTTTCTCTTCAATATGTATTATGTATTGGACAAAATAAATAAATAAAAATAAATAAAAATAAATAAAGGCAGCGCAATCCTTTTTTTTACATGATTTCCCCGATTTTTAAACATTTTAATACAGTTTTTTTCACAAATTCCCTAATAATTCTCTGATATTTTCCGAACCGCCGATTTTCCTGATAATTCTCTGATTTCCCTGTTTTCCAGGTTTGCTGGACATCCTGTGAGTGACATCAATAAATGCCTCCTACCATTCTTTACTGCATAGACCACTCTGCTTTTGGTATCTTACTCTTGTAAAGTTCTATTATACAGTTTCTTAGCAATTTAAACAAAAGTACATAGCCAGCCATAAGCAAACTACATTTATATTTAACGTTGTTGCTATTACACTGTAAATATCTTATGCCTTTGCAACATTTTCATAGCATTCATGATTTCCTTTTCATCGGTGGGAGAGGCACTATTTACTTATTTATTGAATTTATGGGCTACACAGTTTGTCGTGACAAAGGATTACAGTACATTACCAAACTGAAAAGTCAGGGGGGAAAACAATTTAGAAAATCAAAACATTATCCAATTTAGCTCAGGGCCTTAAGAGCTCATTTAAATGGGGCCAGGGTAGGAATAATATGAACCTCATAATGATATTACAATAAAATGTACCTTGTAGCATTCCCTCACTTCAGAGTCATTCTAAATCATTTAAGCGCTTTTTAATTTCATTCATTCTGCTCCCTTCTTCACCTACTTCCAAACCCCTTTTTATTCCCATCAAAATTGCTGTCTCTGCTTCTTCTTAATGCTAACAAACATTACTTTAGTACTTTTTTTGAAACTAACCATTCCTCTTGAAACCCATTATACACCATATTTTTATTATTCCAATTTTTTTTGCAGCAAATATTCTCTCATAACCATTTTCTGCATCCATTGCTGTTTTAATTTTATCAGTCCACCAAGCATCTTTTTATACAGTTCCAATTACTATAATTCCTCATTGTACACTGTTGGTACTACAGAAAATTAATATTTTTTTCTTATTCATCTTGTTTCTTTGATCTATTTCTATCACTTAGAAGAATAATCTCCCACTCCACCTCCTGCAATAATGTACACTTTGCATTAATTCAAATCGTTGCACAAATTTGCTCCAATCTTGAGATATTAGAAGCTTCTTCTAATATGTCTGTTGTGATCCCGTCTGAGGCTCCTCAGGGAACGGCTGAACCTCTGCCGGCTCCCTGCTCAGAGGGGGAGGATGAGGAACAGGAGGAGGAGGCCCAGGCAGAAGGGGAGGAGGAATATCAGGCCGAGGGAGAGGGAGAACAGCCTGAGTCCCCCGGGGTGGAGCTCTCCCCAGCAAGCAGCCTGGAGTCCTTAGATGAAAATGCACAAGCCATCATCGATCACAGGCAGAGAAGAGCAGCACAACGAAGGGGACAATTAGCCAGGTACTTCCAGTACTAAATAGGTAACAGCTGGGTTTGGGTGTGGTTCTCCCCAGAAAGGCTGAAAAGGCAGACCCACCCTTCCTGTATTGTGGAGTATTATCTTTGGGAGTCCTGGGACCTGGCTGTGATCTTTGGCGTCTCTGATTCTGGCTTGTGGCCTTGAAGGCTGAAACCTTGGGGAAAAAGGCGTGGGGGCTTATTCTCTACAGTGGTGTGTGTGCCAGCAAGAAGTCTGCTGTATTGTCTGGCCGTCAGGACTTTGCTGTGAAGCCTCATAGCCTGCCTGTTGGGAAGAACAGGTTTTTCTCTGTGTTTATTTTTCAAACTATAAAGTGCTTTTGCTTTTACCAGCGTGTCTGGCTGCTTTTTCCAGTTGGTGTTGAAGTCTGGGGGCACCCAGACAGAACAATGTCTAGTTCCTGGAATATAATATCTAATTGTCCCTAATTGTCCCGTTTCATTTATTTTCAATTTAGATGACACTATACAGTGGTACCCCGTGATACGAACCCCTCGTCATACAAACTTTTTGAGATACGAATCCGGGGTTCGGAATTTTTTTGCCTCGTCTTACGAACTTTTTTCGCCTTACGAACCCGCCCCCGCCCCTGGGATGCCCCACCTCCAGACTTCCGTTGCAAGCGAAGCACCCGTTTTTGCGATCCTGGGATTCCCCTGAGGCTCCCGAATTTTTGTGATGGTGGAATTTCGCTGAGGCTTCCCTTGCTGGGAAACCCCACCTCCAGACTTCCGTTGCCAGTGGAGCGCCCATTTTTCCAATCCTCGGATTCCCCTCCTGGGATTTCCCTACAGTATCGCTAAGGATATATCGATTCCTCCATGCCTGGCAATATAGATGAGTTTTCAAAAGTTTGCGAAAGGCAAGGAGGGTGGGGGCAGTCCTAATCTCTAGGGGGAGCTGATTCCAGAGGGTCGGGGCCCCCACAGAGACGGCTCTTCCCCTGGATCCCGCCAGATGGCATTGTTTTGTCGACGGGACCCGGAGAAGGCCAACTCTGTGGGACCTAATCGGTCGCTGGGATTCGTGCGGCAGCAGGCGGTCCTGGAGGTATTCTGGTCCGATGCCATGTAGGGCTTTATAGGTCATAACCAACACTTTGAATTGTGACCGGAAACTGATCGGCAGCCAGTGCAGGCTGCGGAGTGATGATGAAACATGGGCATATCTGGGAAATCCCATGATTTCTCTCACAGCCGCATTCTACACGATCTGAAGTTTCCGAACATTCCTCAAAGGCAGCCCCATGTAGAGAGCGTTGCAGTAGTCAAACCTCGAGGTGATGAGGGCGTGAGCGAAATGAAATTTCACTGCATACAGCTCTCAATGGGTCACCACCTCCAATATACACTACGTAAGTCTGACTAAATGAATGAATGAATAAATGAATAAATAAATAATGCATATACCCACATATATTATACGACATAGAGAAACAACACAGTCTAGTTCTGATATATACATGTACATGGCAAGCAAAATGGAGGAGACAGATAAATTATACCCATAAACACATACTTCCATATTATGTAAAGTACACACACATGCACTCTTACTTCACTAACAAGTGCAGATACAAGCATCTAATTACGTGTAAGGCTGAAAAGTCAAATAACAGAAGAAGAAGAAAAGCTTCATTGTCTACCGTGAGTCCTGAATACATCATGGTTACCATAGGAAAGTTACATTCCAAGGATGAGACCCAGTTCAAATCCTCTGTACAATTGTGAAGGAATTTAGATTGAAATGGTTCCCACGCCACCATTGTGAAAAAAGATATATTAATTAGAAGGGAGGCCTTATTAGGGACATTTACATACTGTTTACTTCCAATTTTTGGAGAATGTTAATAGGGCTTTTATAAATTCACTAATTTAAGAACTTTGGTTTTTTTTTTTACCATCCCGCTTGAAAGAAAGAGAAAGGAATGGATGAAATCTCAACATCATCATCATCATCATAATTATTATTATTATTATTATTATGTCAGTACAACACAGCAAACGAGATCACTATGCTGTATTTTGTATTTCATCACCAGTCGGGCGCTTCCCAAGCACCTAGGACTGCGTGATGTAGCGGCGAATTATGTTTATTGATCCCAGTAAAGCGGCCTTTTGCAATTGACAGATGGAGATTTTTGTCAATTCCAATGGTTTTCAAATGTCCACTGAGATCCTTTGGTACTGCGCCCAGCGTGCCAAGTACCACTGGGACCACTTTCATAGGGTTATGCCAGAGTCGTTGCAGCTCGATTTTTAGATCTTCGTATTTCAATAATTTCTCTAGCTGCTTCTCCTCAATTCTGCTGTCTCCTGGGATTGCGATGTCGATGATCCATACTTTCTTTTTCTCCATGACAACAATGTCTGGTGTGTTATGCTTCAGAATTCGGTCAGTCAGAAGTTGGAAGTGGTTTTGCTTGCTCATTTTCGACCACTTTTTCGGGCTTATGATCCCACTAGTTCTTTGCCACTGGTAAATGATAGTTCTGGCACAAGTTCCAGTGGACCATCTGTGCCACAGCATCTTGTCATTATTATTATTATTATTATTATTATTATTATTATTATTATTATTATTATTATTTAGATTTGTATGCCGCCCCTCTCCAAAGACTCGGGGCGGCTCACAACAATAAAAATACAAATCCAACAGTTAAAACAATTTAAAACCCTTAATATAAAAAGCAATCATACATCTCATACAAACCATGCATTAAACGGAACGGCCCAAGGGAATCAATTTCCCCATGCCTGACGACAGAGATGGGTTTGAAGGAATTTGCAAAAGGGTTGGGGACGCCACAGAGAAGGCTCTTCCCCTGGGTCCCGCCAAACATGATCACTGTTTAACTTTTCTCTAAATGTGCCAAAACATGGCTAAGGATTTAAGGATAAGAATGTTACCAAAAAAAAAAGGTCTGCAGTCTATCGACAGCATGCAATACTTCCTTACTCTGTTTCACTACAGTGGGATAAATGCTTTTCATGAATCTACCCTTAACACAAGCATTATGCTGAAGTAACTATGGTAACTGTCTCCAGTTATATAACCAAGAAAGCTACAGGTGACATGAAACGGAGAGGAAAAATTTCTTCCTTTCTACTGAAAATGCATGATATTCAGTTTTTTAGCTCTGGGGACTTATAAGGGTAACATAAAAACAATGCTAAATGTGTATCACATACAGATGCAAACAGTACTCTGAAAATGCTAGGGGAACAAACTATGTCTTAGAGACACTCCTGATTATAATAAGAAAATGACCAAGAAAGGCCCCGGTAGAGAAAAAGCAGAATTTGCTCATGATGTTAATCATATCAATGAAGGAATTGCAAAAGTGGCCTTGTTAAAGACCAGAGAGAGCATAGTACTATACAAGAGTTGGAAGGGATCTTGGAGATCTTCTAGTCCAGTGGTCCCCAACGTTTTTTCCACCAGGGACCAGTTTCAGCAAGACAATTTTTCTATGGCCCGGTGGGGGTGGAAAGGGGTGTGGTTGGGGGCGGGATTAAGCATGGGGGTGCTGGTCCTCCCCGCCCCTCTTTCCCGCCATCGCCCTGTGACCGGCAGAACCTGCCTCCCAAGCCCTCTTGCCCAGCGGGGGCTAAGCGCTGGAGACAGGGGGTCAGGCTGGCCCTCCTGCCTCCCCCCAGCCAAAAACGCAAAAGCGCCCCGCGGCAGAAGCCAAAAGAGGCTTGAGCCTCTCGGTCCTTCCCGCCCCTCTGTCCCGTCCATCGCCCTGTGACCGGCAGAACCTGCCTCCCAAGCCCTCTTGCCCAGCGGGGGCTAAGCGCTGGAGACAGGGGGTCAGGCTGGCCCTCCTGCCTCCCCCCAGCCAAAAACGCAAAAGCGCCCCGCGGCAGAAGCCAAAAGAGGCTTGAGCCTCTCGGTCCTTCCCGCCCCTCTGTCCCGTCCATCATCCTGTGGCCGGCAGAACCTGCCTCCCGAGGCCTCTTGCCCGGCGGGAGGCGAAGCGCTGGAGGGAGGGGGTGGCGGCATGAGGGCCGGCAGCTGCTGACTCCACGGACCGGTGCAACGTGCCCCGCGGCCCGGTACTGGTCCGTGGCCCGGTGGTTGGGGACCTCTGTTCTAGTCCAACGCCCCGCTGAAACAAGAAACCCTAAACACGGCAAAAAAAGTTCGTAAGAAGAGGCAAAAAAATTCCGAACCCTGGGTTCGTATCTCGAAAAGTTCGTATGACGAGGGGTTCGTATCACGAGGTACTACTGTACACTGATACTTTGTCTTACAAACTTAATTGGTTCTGGGACAAGGTTCATAAGGTGAAAAGTTCGTAAGACGAAACAGTGTTTCCCATAGGAAACAATGGAAAACCAATTAATGCGTGCAAGCCCAAAATTCACCTCTTTTGCCAACCGAAGCGCCCATTTTATTCCCCTGAGGCTCCCCTCCATGAGAAACCCCACCTCCGGACTTCCGTGTTTCCACAATGCTGCAGGGGAATCCCAGCAGTGCAAAAATGGGCGTTTCGCTGGCTACGGAAGTCCGGAGGCGGGGCATCCCAGCGGCGGCGGCTTCGGTTCGTAAGGTGAAAATAGTTCGGAAGAAAAGGCAAAAAAATCTTAAACCCCAGGTTCGTATCTCAAAAAGTTCGTATGACGAGGGGTTCGTAAGATTCTCTCCTAGACCAAATTCAGGAAAATTACAGCCTTAATGTGGTTACGGAACTTATATTAGTCCTGATACCAATCTTCCAATTTTTAATATAATTAAAAAGTTAAATATTTATTTGAATGTGTGTGATTTTATTTATTTATTTATTTATTAAGAAAAACAAAAGCCTTGTTGAGGATGAATGGAATGCAAGCTAGTTTAATGAACTGGAACTGTGTTTGCCATCGGCGCATTGATGATTGACAGGAGCTAGGCTTGAACTCCAGGAACTCCTGTCAAAAATCTTAGAAATATAGTTCCAACGCAGCACACAATTGGCCCAGCTTGTTATGGAATCACAGAGTTTGAAACAGGCATTTAGGACATTGGGTCTCGCCTCTGCTCAGAATAGGAATCTAAATTAAAGTACAGTGATACCTTGTCTTACAAACTTAATTGGTTCCGGGACGAGGTTCGTAAGGTGAAAAGTTTGTAAGATGAAACAATGTTTCCCATAGGAATCAATGGAAAAGCAATTAATGCATGCAAGCCCCAAATTCACCCCTTTTGTCAGCCGAAGCGCCCGTTTTTGCGCTGCTGGGATTCCCCCGAGGCTCCCCTCCATGGGAAACCCCACCTCCGAACTTCTGCGTTTTTGCGATGCTGCAGGGGAATCCCAGCATCGCAAAAACGGGTGCTTCGCTTGCAACGGAAGTCCGGAGGTGGGGTTTCCCAGCGAAGGGAGCATCAGTGAAATCGCAGCATCGCAAAAACACAGAGGTCCAGAGGTGGGGTTTCCCATGGAGGGGAATCTCAGGGGAAATCCCAGCAGCGCAAAAACAGGTGTTTCGCTGGCAACGGAAGTCCGGAGGTGGGGCATCCCAGTGGCAGCAGTGGGTTTGTAAGGTGAAAATAGTTTGTAAGAAGAGGCAAAAGAATCTTAAACCCCCGGTTTGTATCTCGAAAAGTTTGTATGACGAGGCGTTTGTAAGACGAGGTATCACTGCATCTCTGATATTTGACTATCTTCCTCCTGCTTAAACAAAACCAGTGAGAAGATTATCATTACTTCTTTTGGAAGCTGGTTCCAGTGTAAAATCTGCTTCGACTGACAGGTTGCTTTGAATGTTCAGAAGAGATCAGAAGAAATCCTCTCCTTGTTCTTTAGAGGAGCTCAGCATGTACCCAGAGTTTTGAAGCTTTTTCTATCGAACTCCATTAAAATCAGATGTCAATTAGAACAAAGTTGAGAGAATTCAAACTGGCTTCCTAAAGAAGTTATTTCAGGTAATGAAATGTGGCCCTAACACTCTTCCATGTTTTGAAGGAAGGTTTATAATAACTGAAACAAGGAAATATGTTTGCACAGATATTGGCTGAAAGCTACCTTTCAGCCCCAAAACCTTGCACACACGATTCTTAGAAACATAGAAACATAGAAGACTGACGGCAGAAAAAGACCTCATGGTCCATCTAGTCTGCCCTTATACTATTTTCTGTATTTTATCTTAGGATGGATATATGTTTATCCCAGGCATGTTTAAATTCAGTTACTGTGGATTTACCAACCACGTCTGCTGGAAGTTTGTTCCAAGCATCTACTACTCTTTCAGTCAAATAATATTTTCTCACGTTGCTTTTGATCTTTCCCCCAACTAACTTCAGATTGTGTCCCCTTGTTCTTGTGTTTCACTTTCCTATTAAAAACACTTCCCTCCTGAACCCTATTTAACCCTTTAACATATTTAAATGTTTCGATCATGTCCCTCCTTCTCCACCCCCTTTTGCTTTGTGCTTTTTCAAGATTCACGTTACATTCTGCTATATAAAATAATTTGTTTCATCATTCTTTTTGTTGAAATTTTCAACTGTGAGTCAATATCTTAAGATGAAATAAAATTGCATTTGACATGCATCTTCTTCCCAGCCCCCTCAAAGTGAATTTTTAGCCAGAAATCATATTTTTTTTAATAGAGAAACCAAAATATATGTACATGCTCAAGGAATAATGATGGCTTACAAAACAGAAACTCATATACAACGGTCCCTCGATTTTCGCGGGTTCGAACTTTGCGAAACGGCTATACCACGGTTTTTCAAAAATAGTAATTAAAAAATACTTTGCTGTTTTTTCCCTATACCACGGTTTTTCCCGCCCGATGACATCATACGTCATCGCCAAACTTTCGTCCGCCTTTAATAAATATTTTTTTAAATAAACTTTAATAAATAAACATCGTGAGTAATAATCTAAATGGTTGCTAAGGGAATGAGAAATTGCAGTTTACGGGTTTAAGTGTTAAGGGAAGGCTTGTGATACTGTTCATAGCCAAAAATAGTGTATTTACTTCCGCGTGTCTACTTCGCGGAAATTTGACTTTCGCGGGCGGTCTCGGAACACATCCCCCGCGAAAATCGAGGGAACACTGTATTAAAAAAAGAAACCATTCTCACCTGTAGAAATATGAACACCCTCTGACTGTGTTGTGAGTGAAATGTTCCTGAGTCTTCTCATTTCCAAAGTCCTCTAGTGGATCTGACCAGAGGATGTCACACATAGGTCCATATGCAGGTGGTTCCTTGAATCGATCTAACTGAGAGAAAGAGAACAAAAAGAGAAAGGCTAAGGGTATGTCTGGATCAGAACAACCAAAGCAACATTCATCCATCCATCCATCCATCCATCCATCCATCCATCCATCCATCCATCCATCCATCCATCCATTGGAATGCCGCCCCTCTCTGTGGACTTGGGGCGGCTCACAACAAACAAGGAATATTCAATTCAATTTTCAATTCAATTTATTAGATTTGTATGCTGCCCCTCTCCGAAGGCTCAGGGCGCTCACAACAATGATAAAAACAATATTATAGTGGCACAAATCTAATATTAAAAGAAATAACTAAAACCCTATCATATTAAAACCAAACATAAATTATAAGGAGCCTGGGGGAAAGATGTCTCAAGTCCCCCATGCCTGGCGGTATAGGTAGGTCTTGAGTAGTTTATGGAAGACAAGGAGGGTGGGGGCAGTTCTAATCTCTGGGGGGAGTTGATTCCAGAGGGCCAGGGCCGCCACAGAGAAGGCTCTTTGCCTGGGGCCCGCCAGACGATATTGTTTAGTCGACGGGACCCAGAGAAGGCCAACTCCGTGGGACCTTATCGGTTGCTGGGATTCGTGCGGTAGCAGGCGGTTCCGGAGGTAATCTGGTCCAATGCCATGTAGGGCTTTAAAGGTCATAACCAACACTTTGAATTGTGCCCGGAAATTGATCGGCAGCCAATGCAGGCCACGGAGTGTTGTAGATACGTGGGCGAATCTGGGAAGCCCTACAATGGCTCTCGCGGCCGCGTTCTGCACGATCTGGAGTTTCCGAACACTTTTCATATGAGCATATGATGAAATTGTGAACTGTTTCACATAGTGTCAGAATGAAAGCTTTTGTATAGAACACTGAAAAAAAAAATCAACATTAAACCAGACCTCTCCACTTTGCAGTCATATTGATTGAGAGATTTGGACACTGGAGAATGTGGCATTTCTATTTCATAACTTATTTCCACATAGCCTTTCTATTCTTTCATTGATCAGGGGAAAGTATAGAGGAAATCAATTCCACCAACATCATAACTCCCTAGATACATATTAATAATAAAGCTCTTTAATTCTATTTAAACCAGAACAATGTTTAAACACTGAGGAGTGGCTATAAATAAAATCAGATCTGCTTGGCTTAAACAATATAATGAAGAAATATTTACTATAAAGTGGGCATTCCCTTGCTGAATGAAATTATGAAATTATTCTCAATTTCCTCTCCAATTTAAATCCTTTACGACTGCTGAAGTTGAGGGCAGCTTTTATCTTTTATGCGCTTTGCTTTTGAATCTGGGCAGACAGAGGAGATAAAGTTGACACATCCAAATCAAATAATTTGGAAACTTTAAGTTACACACCTTCAATTACATATTTCATCCCCAGCTTTTAGACTACTGGTGTGATGGAACAGCATGAATTTAATCCTCCAAATTTCATCGTAAAAATGGAAGAGTTTTCAAAAAAGTAAGTAAAGTAAAAGGTAAAAGGGCCATTTGTCTTTAACTCCTAAAATGATTTGTAATGAATCTTGAAACTGGTTAAAATATAGTATAAAGTATACTCTTGTTAAGAATAGTTCATTGATTCCTTGCGGCAATCTAT
>NC_091956.1:79443906-79498906 GCF_031021105.1 Erythrolamprus reginae | reverse complement strand
CTGTCCTGGGTCCTGTACTCTTTAACATCTTCATCAACAACCTGGACGAGGGAATAAAAGGGGAACTAATAAAATTTGCAGATGACACCAAGCTGGCGGGGGTAGCCAACACCCTTGAGGACAGGCTCAGAGTACAAGAAGACCTAGACAGACTATCACAGTGGGCCCATACCAACAAAATGAGGTTCAACACCGACAAATGCAGAGTCCTCCACCTCGGCAAAAAGAACCCTAGACATACATACAGCCTGGGAGATACCCCACTCAGCAGTAGTGACTGCGAAAGAGATCTTGGAGTCTTGGTGGACAATCAACTAAACATGAGTCAGCAATGTGCAGCAGCAGCCAAAAAAGCCAACTCAATCCTAAGCTGCATCAACAGAGGAATACGCTCCAAGACCAGAGAAGTACTAATACCACTCTACTATGCCCTGGTCAGACCCCACCTGGAGTACTGCATCCAATTCTGGTCACCTCACTACAAAAAAGACATCGAAACTCTGGAGAAGGTGCAAAAAAGAGCAACCAAAATGATTAGGGGACTCGAAACCAAGACTTACGAAGAGAGATTGAGAGAACTGGGCATGGACAGCCTAGAAAAAAGAAGGTCTAGAGGGGACATGATAGCAGTTTACAGATACTTGAGGGGTTGCCACGGTGAGGAGGGGGTCTCTTTATTCCCCAGGGCACCAGAGGGCCGGACGAGGAACAATGGTTGGAAGCTGACCAAGGAGAGATTCAACCTGGAAATAAGGAAGAACTTCCTGACGGTCAGAGCAATCAACCAATGGAACTGCCTGCCAGGGGAGGTGGTGAACTCCCCAACTCTGGACACCTTCAAGAGGAGATTGGACTTCCATTTGGCTGGGGTGCTGTAGGGTTTCCTGCTCAGGCAGGGGGTTGGACTCGATGACCTAACGGTCCCTTTCAACTCTATTAATAAATAAGTTGGAAAATGAAAAACAATCTGATATTGGAACTCTTTGGGGAAATAAAAGAAAAAGACAGATGTGAAAGCAATTGATTTGCTTAGACCTGATGTATGATGAAAAAGACTTAGTGATGGCATACTAATTATGCTGATAGGAATTTATGAGCCTGTTTATGGTAAAATAATGTGTGGATTATCTGATAGAATTTTATTACCTTATAGTGCTATATAAGTATGGGGAGGCCAAAATTATATTAACTTAACTACCATTTTTGTTAATTTATTAGAAACATAGAAGTCTGACGGCAGAAAAAGACCTTATACTATTTTCTGTATTTTATCTTAGGATGGATATATGTTTATCCCAGGCATGTTTAAATTCAGTTACTGTGGATTTACCAACCACGTCTGCTGGAAGTTTGTTCCAAGGATCTACTACTCTTTCAGTGAAATAACATTTTCTCATGTTGCTTTTGATCTTTCCCCCAACTAACTTCAGATTGTGTCCCCTTGTTCTTGTGTTCACTCTCCTATTAAAAACACTTCCCCCCTGAACCTTATTTAACCCTTTAATATATTTAAATGTTTCGATCATATCCCCTGTTTTCCTTCTGTCCTCCAGACTATACAGATTGAGTTCATTAAGTCTTTCCTGATACGTTTTATGCTTAAGACCTTCCACCATTCTTGTAGCCCGTCTTTGGACCCGTTCAATTTTGTCAATATCTTTTTGTAGGTGAGGTCTCCAGAACTGAACTTTCCAAATGTGGTCTCACCAGCATTCTATATAGCGGGATCCTAATCTCCCTCTTCCTGCTTGTTATACCTCTAGCTATGCAGCCAAGCATCCTACTTGCTTTCCCTACCGCCTGACTGCACTGTTCACCCATTTTGAGACTGTCAGAAATCACTACCCCTATTGTTTTGTTTTAAACTATATTTTTGGCCCAAAGTACAATCTTTGCTTGAAAATGCAACAACTTGAATCTAAAACTGATTCAGCTATGGAGGAATTTAGACATGTTGAATTTATCATCCGATATAGTTTTTTATTTGAACATTTCTTCATAATGCTCTGGCTAAATGATCCATTTGATTCCAAGCCTGACAGCTGGAACAAAAACGTGGAGAGTTTTGTAGAAAAAAGGTTTTAATAGCTCTGGAAAGCCATTAGAGATATAGCTGGTAAACTCAGAAGTAACTTCTGAGTTCACTATTGTGCAAAAGGAGATCTTGAAATTAAACTCATTGTTGTTTAATCATAATAGGTTGTAACTCAACTACCACCTGATCTGAATTTCAAATGATGCATTTAGATTGCAAGTTCCCTCTTTTTTGGTTGGCACCTAAATCCAATTAGACATTTTTAATGAGGACATAAACACCTCATGATTTTGCAATCTCTTAGGATTTTACCTCTTTTATTTTGGTGCTTGCACAGCAGAGATTGGTTTCAGCAGGTTCTGACTGTTGTGGTTAGCTCTGGCCCAGCTCCTGCCCCAAGGAATGTGCAGGTGGATGTGGGGGAGACATCCACATGCTGCAGGCCTGTTTTGCTCCTGATGGAATCTGCCGATGAAGCCTCCTCTGACCAAGGAAGCGTGAGTGACAGGGAAGAGGGGAGTTTGGCAGACAGCCCAGGAGGAGATCAATCATCTGTATCATCCTTGGATTCTGAACAAGAATTAATGACACATCCATGCATGCGTAGAGTGATGCATAGGAGACAACAACTGAAGGATTATTGCAAGAGAAAATGAGGCCACCTGTGGTTGGGTGGGGCTCCAGTATTTAGGGCTGCTGCTATAAATAGCAATGTGTGGGTTTGGCCATTGTGAAAGAGTATCTGATCGCAGTTCTTCAGGAATCGTGTGTTGCTGTTTTCTGGACTTTATTTGTTGATTTTTCATGCCTTTGAAACCAAAGCAGAGCAAAGTGTGTGTGTGTGTGTGTCTCACTTCATTGGAAGAAGAAGGGGTGTGAAGTTTCTTCACAGCTGCTAGCTAAGTACTAATGACTGCTTAAGGGAAATTGTGCAGACTATCTGGTTGTTTTGGGAAAAGTGCTCTTTGCAATACAAAAAGAGTGCTTAGTTTACTTTGAATTTTGGGATAAAGAACATTGTTTTGAATTTTCAAAAGTGTGTGTGTCTCCAATTTGTACCCTTGAATTTTCGGGAGGCTCCTACCAGACAGCCTGGCAGAACATTGACCAGTTCTGGAGAACCAGTAGTGGAAATTTGGAATAGTTCGGAGAACCAGTAAATACCACTTTTGACTGACCCCAATCCATCTATTCTCTGCCTCCTGAATCCCACCTGATTAGGAGAAAATGGAGATTTTTGTAATAACGTTCCCCTGGAGTGAGGAAGGAATGGTGATTTTGCAGTATCGTCCTCCTGTCACACCAAGCCACACCCAACAAGCCACGCCATGCCCACTGAATGAGCAGTGACATTTTTTGAATCCCACCACTGCTTCATAGGGAATACCCACAAAGGTCAACCAAAAAAGAGGCAGTTATGACAAATGTCTAATTATAAATCAAAGACAAAGTATAGTACATTAATACAAATATTACTGCTCAAAGACCACCTGTTTGTTTGTTTGTTTGTTTGTTTGTTTGTTTGTTTGTGTGTTTATATGCCGCTCATTCCAAAATGGACTCAGAGCGGCTAACAAGTGACATAAATACAACAATAGTAAAATACATCAAACTATACAATAAAATCAACAATATAATAGAATAGTAATATCAACCCCCTCCCACATACCTACACTACAGTCAATCGAATTCCAGGCCTGCTGGAAAAGCCAGGTCTTAATGGCTTTCCAGAAGACTGGTAGGGAGGAGAATCTCTGGGGGCAGTTGATTTCATAGGATCGGAGTCGCCACAGAGAAGTCTCTTCCTCGAGGTCCCTCCAGGTGTTGGACATACTCCTGATCAGTTGGAGGATGATGAAGAAATTGAGGACTCTGATACAGATAGTGTTTATGAATTAGTGGGGGCCCCGGGGTTACAGGTAGTAGAACAGGTGGGAGGCCAGCCACAGGATGGGGCTATGAGTCCAGGATCTAGTGAGGAAGAATCAGACGTTCGCTGGGTAGATCCTAAATTCAGAACTGCCCAAAAACGTAGAGAACAGGTGTCTGGAAGAAGATATTAAGGAGAGGAATGGGCTAAATACTGTAGTGATTTATTTGGCATGTCAGGGGCCAGTGGGGAAGAAGGGTGGAGTTTCAACGTTGCAGAGAGAAATATGGAAGTTTTCCATGCCGCTTCCAAGTAAGCAAAAGTATTCTGTGTTGATTAACAGACAGTTCTGCTGTTTTGGAATCATGCTGTTAGGAAATAAATCCTGTTAAGTGGAGAAGGTTAGAAGGAATGCGAAGAATGCAATTAAGGAAGATAACGGGCCAAGAGATAGGTGCCAGTATGAAATGTGTTTGAATCCGGACGAGAAGAGAATAAAACGGAGTTTCTTTGTTTATGAAATAATGCATTTAATAAGAGTTATTTGTAATTGCTGAAGTTCTACCAGAAACCAGAACACCAAGTAATTGGCGGATGGGACCTAGAGAAGGCCGACTCTGTGGGCCCTTACTGGCCGCAATGAAGTATGAGGTCAGAGTCAATTTCACAACTGAGGAATGTTTCAGCTGGTGGGAGATGGCTTTGGCGATCATTAACCGAAATCCTCTGTGACTTAAAATAATATCTTTGACAGGTGCACATGATCCCTTGTCTTTGGACCTAGAAAGAAGCTTGAGGCTAAATGATGGAAATGTGGAAATTGAGGAGGTGACGGAAACAGTGGAAAGGCCAGAGGTGTTAGTGTTGCCAAAAAGGATACCATGCGAGGTAAGCTCCGTTGAATAAAACACAAATGCATTCTTTTTTATTCCATTTGAAAGAAAAGTGCACAAAAATAAATAAACCTCCCCAAAATTTTGCTCGGGGAGGGCTTAGACTTTGGCTTAGTAGAAGGGAGCAAGAGTGACTTTTTAAAACTGAATCTCTGATAAACAGCCACGGCAATGAGTTTGTTTTTAAATGTTTTGAGAATAACAGAATTGAAAGGGACATTAGAGGTCTTCTTATCCAATTCCTGCTTGGCCAGGAAACCCTGTACCAGTGATGGCAAATAGTGTTGGGCGAACCGAACCTGCAAAGTTCAGGCTCGTACCAAACTTTGCGAAGTTCGGTATACCGAACCCGAACTTTTCCAAAAGTTCAGCAAAAGTTTGGTTTGGGTTTGGCGTTCGGGAGAATGCCAAGAAGCGCCTCCGCCCGGCTGTCACCTTCCGAAACAGCCAGGGAGCTGTCGGCTGTTCGGGAGGCGCAAACGGATGTGGGGAATCCCAATAGGGGATTCCAGGGGCGAAGCTTTGATGTCACGGAGCCGTCCTTCCTGGCCAGCCGACAGAGGTTCTTCTGCTAAGGTTTAAAAAACATGCTTGAAAATATCTAATTCACATGCTATAGATTCAATTGATTGACCCAAAGGAATAATTGGACACAACTCATACTTTACAGTGCCCTGGGGAGATGTTCGTTATTTTAAGAGAAGATGTTCCTGGAGATTCTGTCATCATTGAATTTATAACGGAAAATGAATGGATCAGGATTGAACCAGAGTTTTGGAATCAGAAAGTCAGGTTCATCAAAGCTCTAGGTAAGAATTGGTACTAGTTCAGGCAAAATAAAAATATTAAATACAGTGGTAACTCTACCTAAGAACGCCTTTATTTAAGAACTTTTCTAGATAAGAACCGGGTATTCAAGATTTTTTTGCCTCTTCTTAAGAACCATTTTCTACTTAACAACACGTGCCCGAGAAATAGGTTCGTTTTACCATCAGTGGTGGACTTGTTACAAAACTAGGTCATATTGGAATATAATAGAAAAGTGGATAAAGGAAATTACATTACAAGACATAACAAAAACACCTGAATTGTTTTTATTAGGTATAACAAATCAAAAATATAAAAAGGATATTTTTTTCTTAATTATTCACATTCTGACAGCAGCTAGAATTGTGTTCGCACAAAATTGGAAAGGTGAAGATATCCCCAAGGAAGATGATGTAATAAGAAAAATTATGGAATGTGTCGAGATGGACATGATGACAAGGCGGTTAAACAATCATGAAGAATCAGATTTTTATGATATATGGAACAAATTGTATACATGGTTAAATAAAAGGGAAAAAATAAGATTTAAATGATTTGGAATTATATTGAAGTATTAGAATTAGTCATATCCTATCATTTTTATGGGTGTAAAGTATATAAAAACAAAAATTCTTCTTTTCATTTTATATCAATTTTAAATGTTATCAATGAATTTTCTTTTTTCTGTATTAGATAGACTTCAAAAATAAGTGGGGTAATGGCAACCCCAAATATACGTTAAATGTATGTATGTCATGTTTGTCTTTTTATGAAAAATTTATTAAAGTTTAATAATAATTTTAAAAAAGAACACGTGCCCGGTAAAATTTCCCAGGAAATTTGAGAGCGGCACGAAGGCCCAGCCAGTTTCCTGCCATTCCCCCTTTAATCCTGGCCATCTCGGGCTTTTCTGGGCTGCCAGAGGAGCCTTTTGGTGGCGCTTAAGAAGACTTTGGCAGTCCAGAGCGAACAAAGCATTTTCCTTTCTCTGGGTGCTTGGAAAGGGAATAAACCTCTGCCAGCAACCAGAGAAAAGAAACTCTCCCTTCGCTCTGGGCAGCGATTGTCCTCCTCCTCTTCTTCCTCCCCCTCCTCCTCCCACCCAAATTCCGAGCTTTTATTTCTTTCCTAATGGGTTTGCACACATGATTTCCTTTTACATTGATTCCTATGGGAAAAATTGCTTTTACTTACAAACTTTTCTACTTAAGAACCTGGCCACGGAACGAATTCAGTTCTTAAGTAGAGGTGCCACTGTATAACATAATGGAATGTTACACAGTATTTTCTGTTTTAATTCAATACTATTTTTATGTATGAGCTTTGACTTATCAAATTCTACTTTATTATATCAGAGACATAAAGTTTTTGACATCAAAAACTGGAGTCATATGGTTGTTTATCCATGATAAGGTGGCAGTTGACAGTCCTTAAAATGTCATTCATTAGTCATAGTTTGCTAGACTTAATCAGTTCCCGCTGCACATATTATTTAGAGCAACACAGCATAAATCTGTAGCACATATTATTATCACCGCATGACGTTTATGAAGTTATTGTCTTGTTTCATGCGGGGCGTTTGTCAAATTCTTTTGTCATTTATTTGTACTTGGCCACAGTATTTGGCCACATTTTGAAGTTTTATAAGGTGTCTCAGACTTCTGCTTCTTCTTTTTGGTCATGACATTAAGTAATATTTAGTAAATCAGTGGTTTCAGCTTAGCCGCCCCGAGTCTACGGAGAGGGGCAGCATACAAATCTAATAGATAGATAGATAGATAGATAGATAGATAGATAGATAGATAGATAGATAGATAGATAGATAGATAGATAGATAGATAGATTAGGTAGATAGATAGAGAGAGAGAGAGAGAGAGAGAGATTAGGTAGATAGGTAGATAGATAGATAGATAGATAGATAGATAGATAGATAGATAGATAGATAGATAGATAGATAGATAGATAGATAGGATAGGATAGGATAGGATAGGATAGGATAGGATAGGATAGGATAGGATAGGATAGGATAGGATAGGATAGGATAGGATAGATAGATAGATAGTTGAACAAAGGGTTTTGCCAAATGTAGTTTGTGGCTCTTGTATGTCTCTCTGACCATTGCTAAAAAATTGACATTGCATCTTTATTATGAGATGGGAAATATTTGAAAAATAACCCCTAACATGTGCATGTTATAATTTTTTTAAAATATCTTTTCTCCAAATCTAAAATTGTCTGCATGGTGTATATATCCATAGCCCTTTTGCAGCACTCAAAAAATGCTAGGTGTGATCCCATAGGAATCGATGTAAAAGCATGGGGCTACCTTTGAAGAGTGTTCGGAAACTTCAGATCGTGCAGAATGCAGCTGCGAGAGCAATCATGGGCTTCCCTAGGTATGCCCATATAACACCAACACTCTGCAATGTGCATTGGTTGCCGATCAGTTTCCGGTCACAATTCAAAGTGTTGGTTATGACCTATAAAGCCCTTCATGGCACCGGACCAGAATATCTCTGGGACCGCCTTCTGCCGCACGAATCCCAGCGACCAGTTAGGTCCCACAGAGTTGGCCTTCTCCGGGTCCCGTCAACTAAACAATGTCGTTTATCGTTTCAATTTGGTATTATGATTCATGTCGATGTTTACTGGTTTTACACGTTGTTTTAGTTGGACATTTTTCTTGATGTATAATTTTTAAGTAATTTCTTTTTTTTTAACCAATGGTACCATTTGTCCCATGCTTTGTAGAAATCTGTCTCATCCTTGTTTTGCAGTTCCATTGTTAGCTTGGACGTTTCTGCACATTCCATTATTTTAATCAAAAGAGATAAAACGGTATGCTGTATATTTTAAAGATGTCTTTGTTTTCCTTTGTTCTACAGCCTCCAAATATATTTTAATCTACCGTCTTGCTCCAGTGCTGCTGATGCTTGTCTTCCATTGCTCACTGCTTTTATTTTTTATTTTCTTCACATATTTGGCTCCCATGTGAATCGTTGACTTCTCAATCTGGAATACATAACACCGAAGCATTTTGAATGTGAATCAGTGTGGAAAGGTTTTGGCAATAATTCTGTGGGTTGCTTTTTTATTCCCCTTCTGGTTTTTTTCACTGAGCTTTTAAAATGTTCTGTTTTATAAGATTTTCCTGCTGGCTTTGTAAATGTAAATATCTACTGTGGAGGAGACATTAAAGCTACAGTGCAGATTGAATACTATTCAACAGTAGAAGAGCTTGAACGGATGCTTCAGAAAGTGGCTGATCCTATTGCCTTTGCATGTCAGGTAAGCTGTTCTCTACATTAAACCATTAATAAAAAAAGTTATTATTATTATTATTATTATTATTATTTTATTATTATTTATGGGATTTGTATGCCGCCCCTCTCCGCAGACTCGGGGCGGCTAACAACAATGATAAAAAACAACATGTAACAATCCAATTTAATAAAACAACTAAAAACCCTTATTATAAAAACCAAACATACACACAAACATACCATGCATAACTTGTAATGGCCTAAGGGAAGGAATATCCTAACTCCCCCATGCCTGGCGACAAAGGTGGGTCTTGAGTAATTTGCGAAAGACAAGGAGGGTGGGGGCCGTTCTAATCTCTGGGGGGGAGTTGATTCCAGAGGGCCGGGGCTGCTACAGAGAAGGCTCTTCCCCTGGGGCCCGCCACACGACATTGTTTGGTCGACAGGACCTGGAGAAGGCCAACTCTGTGGGACCTTATCGGCCGCTGGGATTCGTGCGGTAAAAGGCGTTTCCGGATGTATTCTGGCCCAATGCCATGTAGGGCTTTAATAAACTAGTATCTAACTTAAAAGGTAAAGGTTTCCCTCACACATATTTGCTAGGTATTCCCAACTCTAGAGGGACAGTGCTCACCTCTGTTTCAAAGTCAAAGTGCTATCTGAAGATCCTTCTGTGGTGATACTCAACATTTGTAGGCCTTCTCTGTGGTGGCACCAGCTCTCTGTAACCAACTATAAAGCCCTACATGGCATTGGGACAGAATACCTACAGGACCGCCTTCTGCCGCACAAATCTACTGTAATGCTCTCTACATGGGGCTACCTTTGAAAAGTGTTTGGAAACTTCAGATCATGCAGAATGCAGCTGCGACACCAACACTTCACAGTCTGCATTGGTTGCCGATCAGTTTCCGGTCACAATTCAAAGTGTTGGTTATGACCTATAAAGCCCTTCATGGCACCGGACCAGATTATCTCTGGGCCCGCCTTCTGCCGCACATGTCCCAGCGACCAGTTAGGTCCCACAGAGTGGGCCTTCTTCAGGTCCCGTCAACTAAACAATGTCATTTGGCGGGACCCAAGGGAAGAGCCTTCTCTGTGGCAGCCCCAGCCCTCTGGAACCAACTCCCCCCAGAGATTAGAATAGCCCCCACCCTCCTTGCCTTTTGTACGCTCCTTAAAACCCACCTCTGCCGTCAGGCATGGGGGAACTGAGATATTCTTTCCCCCTAGGCCTCTACAATTTATGCATGGTATGTGTGTATGTATGTTTGGTTTTATAATAAGGGTTTTTTAGTTGTTTTAGTCTTGGATTGTTGCATGCTGTTTTTATAACTGTTGTTAGCCACCCCGAGTCTAAGGAGAGGGGCGGCATACAAATCCAATAAATAAATAAAATAAATAAATAAATCCCAGCGATCGTTCAGGTCCCACAGAATTGCCCTTCTCCAGGTTCCATCAACTACTAGACAATGTAGGTTGGCATGGCCTAGGGAAGAGTCTTCTCTGTGGCAGCCCCGGCCCTTTGGAATCAGTTCCCTCCAGAGATTTGAACTGCCCCCACTCTCCTCACCTTTCGCAAGAGCCTTAAGACCCATCTATGTCGCCAGGCATGGGGCAACTAGTACACGCCCCCCCCCCTTTCTGACCATTAAAAGTTATGTGTTATTGTGATATATTGATTGTTTTTTAAGATGATGGGTTTTTAGTCATAGTTTTAATTATTAGATTTGTACTTATATTGCTATATTGTTGTTGTGGACCCCACCCCCTGTGTCTCCAGAGAGGGTCAGCATACAAGTATCATAAATAATAATAATAATAATTTAATTTAATTAATTTGACTTCTATGCCGCCCAATCTCAATGGGACTTAGGGTGTTTTACAGCAGCAAATAATACATACGATATAACAAAAGTCAAATATTAAGTTAATAAAGAACAGTAAAACCATAATAAACCCAATGAACTATCCAATCAAACACACATGCATACAGAATCAGTTGCAATTTGGCTGTGATAAGAAGTTATGTTCATGGACCCCATGGCCTGACAGCAAATGCAGGTCTTCTCATTTATTTTTTTATCTATCTATCTATCTATCTATCTATCTATCTATCTATCTATCTATCTATCTACCTATCTATCTATCCACCTATTTATTTATTTATTTATTGTTAGAGTTGAAAGGGACCATGAAAGCCATCGAGTTCAACCCCCTGCCCAAGCAGGAACACTATAGTACACCAGTCAAGTGGCATTTCAATCTTCTCTTTAAAATGTCCAGAGTGTTGGAGTTCACAACGTCCGCTGGTAGGTTGTTCCATTGGTTGATCGCACTGACCGTCAGGGAGTTCCTCCTTATCTCCATGTTGAATCTCTCTTTGGTCAGCTTCCAGCCGTTGTTTCTCATCCGGCCCTCTGGTGCCCTGAAGAATAAAGTGATCCCCTCCTCTCTGTGACATCCCCTCGTATACTTGTAGACTGCTATCATGTCCGCTCTGGCCCTCCTTTTCTCTAGGCTATCCATGCCCAGTTCCCTCAGTCTCTCTAAGTCTTGGTTTCCAATCCCTTAATCATCTTGGTTGCTCTTTTTTGCACCTTCTCCAGAGTTTCAATGTCTCTTTTGAAGTGGGGTGACCAGAACTGAATACACTACTCCAGGTGTGGTCTTCACGGCCTTTCGGAAAGACAGAACAAGGACAGTTGTAAAAGGGAGGGAAATTTGGTCAAGGAAGAAAGTGTGTGTGTCCTTTATACATGTGCTATCATGTGATATAGAAACATAGAAGTCTGACGGCAGAAAAAGATCGCATGGTCCATCTAGTCTGCCCTTATACTATTTTCTGTATTTTATCTTAGAATGGATATATGTTTATCCCAGGCATGTTTAAATTCAGTTACTGTGGATTTATCTACCACGTCTGCTGGAAGTTTGTTCCAAGGATCTACTACTCTTTCAGTAAAATAATATTTTCTCACGTTGCTTTTGATCTTTCCCCCAACTAACTTCAGATTGTGTCCCCTTGTTCTTGTGTTCACTTTCCTATTAAAAACACTTCCCTCCTGAAACTTATTTAACCCTTTGACATATTTAAATGTTTCAATCCTGTCCCCCCCTTTCCCTTCTGTCCTCCAGACTATACAGATTGAGTTCATGAAGTCTTTCCTGATACGTTTTATGCTTAGGACCTTCCACCATTCTTGTAGCCCGTCTTTGGACCCGTTCAATTTTGTCAATATCTCTTTGTAAGTGAGGTCTCCAGAACTGAACACAGTATTCCAAATGTGGTCTCACCAGCACTCTATATAGCGGGATCATAATCTCCCTCTTCCTGCTTGTTATACCTCTAGCTATGCAGCCAAGCATCCTACTTGCTTTCCCTACCTCCTGACTGCAGTTTTCACCCATTTTGAGATATGGCAATTGCCACTGATTTACTTGTTTGGAAGGAAAATTAGACACATTCGTGAAGGATGCATTTGTTTTCAAAACAGAAACAAGACTATTGATCTCATGTCTGTGAGCTTTCTGTTAGAGTTGGAATGTTGGCTAGACAAGTCTTTGTTTAATTCAGTAGGTCTCTTGTTTATATTATTCAGTCTTAAAATTATAGTTTCTTTATAGGATTCCTTTTTATGACCGTCCACTTTGATCTTCTTAGTCCTTTGCCCTAAGAGTTTTGCTATATGATTTACAAAGGCTCGGTATTGTCATCGCTTGGTGCCCATAGGATTTATGGATGTCAGAGATGCTTCATTTGTTTTGCCTTGTGTCATAATGCTCAAATGATATCATTCCATTCCATTATATCACTCTTGGCCTGACCAGTTGGAAACATGTTTGATCAGATATATTCGGCATATCGTGATGTTCCTAATTTTGCTTATTTACTGGATAAGTAACCCATCATCTACTTATTAAAATAAATGCTTCAGAATGGAATAGAATTCTTTATTGGCCAAGTGTGATTGGACACACAAGGAATTTGTCTTTGGTGCAGATGCTCTCAGTGTACATAAAAGAAAAAGATACATTTGTCAAGAATCATGAGATACAACATTTAATGACTGTCATAGGGTTCCAATAAGCAATTGGGAAACAACATTAATATAAATTGTAAGGATACAAGCGACAAGTTACAATCCTACAGTCATAAGTAGGAAGAGATGGATGATAGGAATGATGAGAAAAACTAGTAGTATAGTAATACAGTGATACCTCGTCATACGAACTTTTCAAGATACAAACCCGGGGTTTAAGATTTTTTTGCCTCTTCTTCCGAACTATTTTCAACTTGGAGGGTGGGGGCAATTCTAATCTCTGGGGGGGAGTTGGTTCCAAAGGGCCGGGGCCGCCACAGAGAAGGCTCTTCCCCTGGGTCCCACCAAACGACATTGTTTAGTCGACGGGACCCGGAGAAGGCCAACTCTGTGGGACCTAACCGGCTGCTGTGGTTATAACATGTGCTATAGGTTCACCATCACAGTCTTATTCTATATTTTAGAAATCCAACAGAAGAGAACAAAATCTATAGTAAAAAAAATGCTTCTTCTTTCCCCCCATATAACGAGGAAAGAAAGTTTGTTTCAGAAAAGTAAAGAAATTGAAGTACCATGTGTACAATGGGCAGTCGGAGGGCACTTGACATGTCTATATTGTAATTGCAATGCAAGAAGAAAAATAATAGCTGTGTTTATAATTCAGACAGCTTCATTTTCATGTGACAAATCTACCATGTCTGTAGCCTAAGGCGTTCTGCTCATAACAAAGGATTAATAAAAAAAAATGATGCATTACATTATTAGCACTTGTTTAAAAACAGAAGTAAATTCCTTCCAAATAATTTCTTAAGAGTACAAAGAGTTCAATGGCACACAGTTATAAAGCAGAAGCAAGATGGAACTTTCACACTTTGCTCATCGCAACTAATTATTCTCTTAATAATATGAAATCCAAATTGAGGACATTACAATTTTCACCATCATCACAGTTGTATTTTTTGTACATTTGAGGAAAACTTTGAGGTTAAAAGTCTACTAATTAACGAGGTTGGTAAATTATGACTTGAAGCAGAGTATCTACAGGAAAGATTGTTACACAGTTTTCATGCAGAAAATCTTAAATTAAACTATAAATTTCCAGTTAACAGACATGGGCATCTCCTATGTGTTCTGTCGGGCTCTCTGGTAGACTCCTCTCAATAATTCACAGGTACAAATTTCAGACACACACACGTTTGAAAATTCAAAACAATGTTCTTTATAATGAAAATTCACTTAAACCAAGCCCTCTTTTGGTATAGCAAAGAGCACTCGTCTCCAAACAAACTGGTAATTTGTACAATTCCCTTATCAGTTCTGTGATACTTAGCTTGCAGCTGTGAGGCAATTCACAGTCCTTCTTCTTTCACAAAGTGAAACACACTTTGCTCTGGTTTAGTTTCAAAGTGGGGAAAAATCAGCACACAAAAGGTCAAAGTCAGTAAAGCAGTCACGAAACACAACGATCAGATAATCCTCCACAATGGCGAAATCCACAGGCTACTATTTATAGCAGCCTCACTAATGACCACAGCCCCACCCAACCACAGGTGGCCTCATTTTCTTTGATAATAATATCTCAGTTGTTGCTGCCTATGCATCGCTCTCCGCATGTGTGGCTGTATCATTAACTCTTGTTCTGAATGCAAGGAGGAGCTAGATAATTGATCTCCTTCTGAGCTGTCTGCCACACTCTCCTCCTCCCTGTCACTCCTGTCTTCTTGGTCAGAGGAGCCTTCATCAGCAGATTCCACCGGGCGCAAAACAGGCCTGCAGCATGTGGATGTCTCCCCCACATCCACAGTCCTTGGGGCAGGAGCTGGGCCAAGCTAACCACAACACTATGTGACTCTGGATATACCTGTCAATTATTGCAGACTAGAAAATACATCTGACCTGACATCTTCTAGATAGCTACCTAGCTAGCCCATAATTCTTAGAATGCATATCAAATTTCCCACAAATATTTTCTTACATTCAAATCATAGCCCATGATTTAGACACATTGTGAAGTTTAGCATGGTCAAGTGTAACCCACCTACATTTCTTTTTCTGGGTTGTTCCACCTTGGTACAACTTGGTTTATACCACAGGGTTTAAATGAGGTACATATGGTGTACCTCATTAGTCAAAGGATTCATCAAATAGCAATCTGGAATTCTTTTTAAAAAATTAAAAATATATTCAGATAACAGATTAACAGAGTTTTGAAGGTCATCTAGTCCAATGTTTTGTAGGTCCTCTAGTCCAGTGTTTCCCAACCTTGGCAACTTGAAGATATTTAGGTAGGTCATCTAGTCCAGTAGGTCTTCATAGGTCATCTAGTCCAGTGTTTCCCAACCTTGGCAACTTGAAGATATTTAAGTAGGTCATCTAGTCCAGTGTTTCGTAGGTCATCTAGTCCAGTGTTTCCCAACCTTGGCAACTTGAATATATTTGGACTTCAACTCCCAGAATTCCCCAGCCAGCATTCGCTGGCTGGGGACTTCTGGGAGTTGAAGTCCAAATATCTTCAAATTGCCAAGGTTGGGAAACCCTGATTTAGTCCATCCATCTGCCAAAGCAGGGACCCTACACCATTTCTGACAAATGACAGTCCAGTCTCTTCTTGAAAGAGACTTCTTGAAGCTCCAACAACATCTGAAAACAAACTTGGTTGATTGTTCTCACTACAGAAAATTTCTCCTTATTTCCAGGTCGAATCTCTCCATGATTAGTTTCCATCCATTGGTCCTTATCTGGCTTTCAGGTGTTTCGGAAAATTGATTGACCCCCTCTTCCCTGTGGCAGCCCCTCAAATACTTGAACACTGCAATCATGTCTCCCCTGGTCCTTCTCTTCACTAAACTAGCCATGCCCAGTTCCCACAACCATTCATCATATGTTTTAACCTCTACCTGCATGCTTGCTCAGAGTTTTAGATTCCCACTTTATTATTTTCCTTCGGAGTATTTTTTTTTAAAGCATACAAATGGTTCACCTTCCATAAAATGAAAGACAAATTCCAAAATTTATTTATTTATTTTATTTATTCATTTGTCCAATACACAAATACATAGGAAGAAAAATAGACATGTAGGGGTAAAGTGAACTTAGAGGAGAGGATATATGAAAGAAAGAAAATATATATGATAAGTGAGAGAAAGGAAAGACAATTGGACAGGGGACGAAAGGCACACCAGTGCACTTATGTACGCCCCTTACTGGCCTCTTAGGAACCTGGAGAGGTCAATCATGGAGAGTCTAAGGGAGAAATGTTGGGGGTTAGGGGTTGACACAATTGAGTCCGGCAATGAGTTCCACGCTTCGATAACTTGATTGTTGAAATCATATTTTTTACAGTCAAGTTTGGAGCGGTTCGTATTAAGTTTGAATCTGTTGCGTGCTCTTGTGTTGTTGCGGTTGAAGCTGAAGTAGTCATTGACCGGTAGGACGTTGCAGCATATGATCTTGTGGGCAATACTCAAATCGTGTTTTAGGCGCCATAGTTCTAGGCTTCCTAGGCCCAGGATTGTTAGTCTATTTTCGTAGGGTATTCTGTTTCGAGTGGAGGAGTGAAGGGCTCTTCTGGTGAAATATCTTTGGACGTTTTCAAGGGTGTTGATGTCTGAGATGTGGTATGGTCTAATGATCCAATTTACCACAATTAATTCTACATAATAAGGCCAAACCTAGTTATTCTGGAAAAAATATATTACTGAGGTTCCTTGGCATATGGAATGCCATCATCTGAGCTCAGTCAAGGAACAATTACTGGTGTTTGTTCAGGGTATAAAGTAATGTTCAAAATATGATTGACTATGATTGACTATCAGATGACCCTAAAGGATTTCACTGCCCACAGACATGAGGACAGATTATAAGATATCAAAATGAAAAAATGTTACTTTTCTTTTTGTGCTAAATGTAAGATTTTATATTATATTCTTTTTCATGTTCTTGTAGACCTCTCTGGTGTAAAGTCAAAAGTAGGTTATAATTTTCTGAATAAATTCAAAAGTAACGGCAAGCTCTCTAAAAGAAATTTCCAGTGAGACCAATTAGCTAATTAGTATTATTTATTTATCATAACATTACTGGCCTGTTCTTTATGTCAGAATGATGACATGTAAGTGATATAAAAAAGAAAAGGGCAGCAAATAACAATAAAATCGCACAGGAACCATTAAACTGTTAACATTCTAAAAGCCAAAATAAAACCGTTTTTACCCAGCACTAAATAAATGTGTACAGTGAAAACAGAAAGGTTGTGTGATCTGATAATGGAATAATCCTGGTGGTTTGAGGAAGATGGACATCTTTTTCATCAGACCAATAGTAATTGGTTGATTGATTATCTGCTATCAATCTTGGAGTCTTAGTGGACAACAAACTAAACATGAGCCAACAATGTGCAGCTGTGGCATAAAAAGCCAACACAATATTAAGATGCATAAACAGAGGAATGCACTCCAAGACAATGGAGGTGCTAATGCCACGCTATAATGCCCTAGGTAGACCACACGTAGAATTCTGCATTCAGTTTGGGTCACCACACTACAAAAGCGACATTGACACTCTAGAAAAAGTGCAGAAGAGGATGTGCCCCAAATTACAATGGATATGGAAAACGACACAGTTTTTGTGCAGAATGCAGCTGCGAGAGCAATCATGGGCTTCCCCAAATATGCCCATGTTACACCAACACTCCGCAGTCTGCATTGGTTGCCGATCAGTTTCCGGTCACAATTCAAAGTGTTGGTTATGACCTATAAAGCCCTTCATGGCACCGGACCAGAATATCTCCGGGGCCGCCTTCTGCCGCACAAATCCCAGTGACCAGAGTTGGCCTTCTCCGGGTCCTGTCGACTAAACAATGTCGTTTGGTGCGACCCAGGGGAAGAACCTCCTCTGTGGTGGCCCCGACTCTCTAGAACCAGCTCTCTCCAGAGATCAGAATTGCCCTCACCCTCCTCGCCTTTCGTAAGCTCCTTAAAACCCACCTCTGTTGTCAGGCATGGGGGAACTGAGATAACTTCCCCAGGCCTATATTGTTTATGTATGGTATGTTGTGTGCATGTTTTTTAAATTATGGGTTTTTAGTTTTAATTATTAGATTTGTATTGTATATTGTTTTTCTATTACTGCTGTGAGCCGCCCCGAGTCTACGGAGAGGGGCGGCATACAAATTTGATAAATAAATAAAATAAATAAATAAAATACATAAATGGCTAATTGAAATAACTGAAAAAGAGGGATTCTTACTTGGCATCGGGGGGGGGGGGATATCCTAGACATGTACTATATCTAATTACGCACATCATTACTGCCACCAGAATAGCTTATGCCCAGATTTGGAAAAGTAAAAATATACCCTCAGAGGCCCAAATCATAGAAAAAAATATACAGATGTGCGGAACTGTATGAGATGACTAGAGATATTAAGGGAATAAAAGAAATGGAATCATCTAAAATATGGGAGAATTGGTATAAATGGATTCAAAAAAGATATAAGACAGAAGAACTGTAAGCCTTAGATCACACTTGTACCCCTACGAAGAGGGGTGGCATACAAATCCAATAAATAATAATAATAATAATAATAATAATAATAATAATAATAATAATCTCACCATATGGTTAATTATGTAAGACGGCTACATGTTAAAAATCTCTTTTCTTTTCTCTTCATTCATTCTTTTTAATTATTAACACATAATAACTGAGATTGATAAATTCAGTAACTGAATTTAAACATGCTTGGGATAAACATACTATCCATCCTAAGATAAAACACAGACAATAGTATAAGGGCAGACTAGATGGACCATGAGGTCTTTTTCTGCTGTCAGTCTTCTATGTTTCTATGTTTGATGTAAGATCCATCCTTTTCCATTGCGTGTTTCTACCTATGTGCTATATAATTGGGGAAAAGGAATCCTCAATCTGAGTATTGTATTGGCAGTTCAGTGTTGGCAAATACTTCAAAAGAAAAGGATTTAGGGGTAGTGATTTCTGACAGTCTCAAAATGGGTGAACAGTGCAGTCAGGCAGTAGGGAAAGCAAGTAGGATGCTTGGCTGCATAGCTAGAGGTATAACAAGCAGGAAGAGGGAGATTATGATCCCACTATATAGAATGCTGGTGAGACCACATTTGGAATACTGTGTTCAGTTCTGGAGACCTCACCTACAAAAAGATATTGACAAAATTGAACGGGTCCAAAGACGGGCTACAAGAATGGTGGAAGGTCTTAAGCATAAAACGTATCAGGAAAGACTTAATGAACTCAATCTGTATAGTCTGGAGGACAGAAGGGAAAGGGGGGACATGATCGAAACATTTAAATATATTAAAGGGTTAAATAAGGTCCAGGAGGGAAGTGTTTTTAATAGGAAAGTGAACACAAGAACAAGGGGACACAATCTGAAGTTAGTTGGGGGAAAGATCAAAAGCAACATGAGAAAATATTATTTTACTGAAAGAGTAGTAGATCCTTGGAACAAACTTCCAGCAGATGTGGTAGATAAATCCACAGTAACTGAATTTAAACATGCCTGGGATAAACATATATCCATCCTAAGATAAAATACAGAAAATAGTATAAGGGCAGACTAGATGGACCATGAGGTCTTTTTCTGCCGTCAGACTTCTATGTTTCTATGTTTCTATGTTTCTATAATTGAAAACTTTAAGAATGTATACAAAAAATGGGCAATGATCTGTAAATAGGTATATTTTTTTATGTAACAAAAACAAAAATAAAACATTTTTTTTTAAAAAAAAGAATAAGTGCAGAAGAGGGCAACCAGAATAATAAAGGGACTAGAAACTATGAGAAAATTGGGAGACAGAAAGTCTGATTATCTGGAATTGCCAACTTATAACAGACCTCCACTGACAACTGATACAGTTTCGTTGATTCATCTGTCTCCTGAATATGTAGACATTTTTATGCAGTTTCACACAAATATGCATATCTTTGAGCAGAGGAATGCTTGGAGCATTGGAAGCAAACACTGGAAAATTACATTCATATACACAGCAGAACCATTTTGTGCCAACAGTGTATTTGAAAGTTTTCCCACACTTTCCAATAGTCCTGAGTGAATAGCTGAGACTGCAAGAGAATGCATGCCTAAAATTTTCCAGGGAGTTCAGAAAATCCCGAACGAAGATCTCTATCCTTAGACTTCAATCCCTTATATCTTGCCACACCAGTGTTTAAACATGTCTTACTGATTACTCATTTCTGTTTTTTTGAAATTATTCATAGAAACATAGAAGTCTGACGGCGGAAAAAGACCTCATGGTCCATCTAGTCTGCCCTTATACTATTTTCTGTATTTTATCTTAGGATGGATCTATGTTTATCCCAGGCATGTTTAAATTCAGTTACTGTGGATTTACCAACCACGTCTGCTGGAAGTTTGTTCCAAGGATCTTCTACTCTTTCAGTAAAATAATATTTTCTCACGTTGCTTTTGATCTTTCCCCCAACTAACCTCAGATTGTGTCCCCTTGTTCTCCTTGTTTTCCTATGAAAAACACTTCCCTCCTGGACCTTATTTAACCCTTTGACATATTTAAATGTTTCGATCATGTCCCCCCTTTTCCTTCTGTCCTCCAGACTATACAGATTGAGTTCATGAAGTCTTTCCTGATACGTTTTATGCTTAAGACCTTCCACCATTCTTGCAGCCCGTCTTTGGACCCGTTCAATTTTGTCAATATCTTTTATTCTTTCAGTAAAATAATATTTTCTCATGTTGCTTTTGATCTTTCCCCCATATTGCTCAGGTGAATATCTGTGTGTGTGTTTAAAAAACCCTTTATTCTATGACTAAGTCCCATATGAATGCGCTTCAGAGAAACTATGGAAAGGAAAAGTGTGTAAATAAAGCTGAAAGGCACAAAATCTTGCAAACCAGAAATGATAGGCTGTCACAAGTAAAGGCACTAATAGCAATCAACACGAGAGGGGAAACAGGAGAACCATATGAGTACGCATGAGAGAATGGGGTGTCCTACTGGATTGGATTCAAAGCTGCTGAACTTTAACCAAGCCATTCTGGGTGAGATCATCCAAGGGCATCCAAGGGCATGGGGTGAGGTATCATCAGTATGCAGATGATACCCAGCTTTACATCTCCACCCCTTGTCCAGTCGGCGAAGCAGTGGAAGTGATGTGCCGGTGCCTAGAGGCTGTTGGGGTCTGGATGGGTGTCAACAGACTCAAGCTCAACCCGGATAAGACGGAGTGGCTGTGGGTTTTGCCTCCCAAGGACAATTCCATCTGTCCGTCCATTACCCTGGGGGGGGAGTCACTAACCCCCTCAGAGAGGGTTCGCAACTTGGGCGTCCTCCTCGATCCACAGCTCACATTAGAGAAACATCTTTCAGCTGTGGCGAGGGGGGCGTTTGCCCAGGTTCGCCTGGTGCACCAGTTGTGGCCCTATTTGGACCGGGAGTCACTGCTCACAGTCACTCATGCCCTCATCACCTCGAGGCTCGACTACTGTAATGCTCTCTACATGGAGCTACCTTTGAAAAGTGTTCGGAAACTTCAGATCGTGCAGAATGCAGCTGCGAGAGCTATCATGGGCGTTCCTAAATTCGCCCATGTCACACCAACACTCCGCAGTCTGCACTGGTTGCCGATCAGTTTCCGGTCACAATTCAAAGTGTTGGTTATGACCTATAAAGCCCTTCATGGCACTGGACCAGAATATCTCCGTGACCACCTTCTGCCGCACGAATCCCAGCGACCAGTTAGGTCCCACAGAGTTGGCCTTCTCTGGGTCCCGTCAACTAAACAATGTCGGTTGGCGGGGCCTAGGGGAAGAGCCTTCTCTGTGGCGGCCCCGACCCTTTGGAACCAACTCCCCCCAGATATCAGAGTTGCCCCCACCCTCCTAGCCTTTCGTAAGCTCCTTAAAACCCACCTCTGTTGTCAGGCATGGGGGAATTGACATGTTCCTTCTCCCTAGGCTTATAAAATTTATGTATGGTACGCTAGTGTGTATGATTGGTTTTAACTTGTGGGGTTTTTAAAATTAATTTAAATATTGGATTTGTTGTACATTGTGTTGCTGTTGCTGTGAGCCGCCCCGAGTCTGCGGAGAGGGGCGGCATACAAATCTGATTAAACTTAAACTTAAACTTAAACTACAGTGGTCCCTCGACTTGCGCGTTCTCGATTAGCACGAAACGCTGCAACACAGTTTTTCAAAAAATATTATTTAAAAAAATAAAATATTAAAAAATAATTTTTTTTTTATTCTGTTCCCTGAATGGAGACCGCCGGCCGCTCAATCGGGCCGGCAGGAAACAGAATGGAGCCTTCCGCGGCGGGGCTGGTAAGTGGGGGAGCCGAGCCCAGCCCCGTGGCATTCGCTTTCCTCCCGCCGGCAGCCGACTGATCGTGGGCTCCTTCGCAACCTCGGAGAGCTTCCTGGTTTTCGTGAGCTTTCATGCCCCGGAAGCTCTCCGAGGTTGCGAAGGAGCCCACGATCAGTCTCGGCTGCGGCTGGGAGGAAGGCGAATCCCCCATGGGCTCCGTTACATCTTCCGCTGCCAGCCAGGCCATGCTGGCGGCAGCGGAACAATCGCTGGCTGTCAACTTTTCTTTTTAAAACTGGGCAGGAGCTGACTTGCCTCCCCAGTGCTAAAAAGAAAAGTTGACAGCCAGCGCTGCGACTGACGGAATGCTGAGCCTCCCGGTGGAAGGCTGCCGCTTGGCCGGGGAAGCTCGGCCGAAAGGGGCTGGAGCGGCAGAGCCGAGCACGCCTTCCGCCCAGGAAGTCCTGCCCCTTCATCCCCACCCCTCGCCCCTGTGGTCGGCGGGGATGAAAGGGCAGGACTCCCTGGGTGGAAGGCGTGCTCGGCTCTGCCGCTCCAGCCCCTTTCGGCCGAGCCTCCCCGGCCAAGCAGCCAGGGAAGTCGAGCCAGGCGTGGCGGCGGCAGCGCTGCTTCTCCGGTCGCCCGGTCCTCTCCTGCCTCCTGCGCCGATGTTCCCCGCTGCGACGGAAGGCAGTCGCTTGGCTAGGGAGGCTCGACCAAAAGGGGCTGGAGCGGCAGAGCCGAGCATGCCTTCCGCCCGGGAAGTCCTGCCCCTTCATCCCCACCCCTCGCCCCTGTGGCCGGCTCATCCAGGGGGGCGTGTGTGGACTGGCAAGCGGCAAGCGGCAAGTGATCTGGCGGGAAGACCAAGGGAAGGTTCCTTCAGCCGCCCAACACCTGATCCGCTCCGCAGCGCGGCAGCAGCGAGGAGCCGAAGATGGGGTTTCCCCTTTGCCTTTACCCCATCTTCGGCTCCTCGCTGCTTCCGCGCTGCGGAGCAGATCAGCTGTTGGGCGGCTGAAGGAATCTTCCCTTGGTCTTCCCCGCCGTCCACACGCAAACTCCACCATCTGCGCATGTGCGGCCATAAAAAAATGGCGCACATGCGCAGATGGTGGTTTTACTTCCGCATCCAATATAATGCGGAAATCGGTTAGCGCGGGAGGTCTTGGAACGTAACCCCCGCGCTAACCGAGAGATCACTGTATTCTAAATACAGCCAATTTGGTGGCTCAGTCTCTCAATGAGAAAGCAGCATCTATGGTACAGAGTTGAGTGATGTTCCTCAACATCCATGATTTTATGATGTTTGGACTTCAACTCCCAGAATCCCCCAGCCACTAGGCAATTCTGGATGATGAAGTCCATGGATTAGAATAGAATAGAATGGAATAGAATAGAATAGAATAGAATAGAATAGAATAGAATTCTTTATTGGCCAAGTGTGATTGGACACACAAGGAATTTGTCTTGGTGCACATGCTCTCAGTGTACATAAAAGAAAATATAGATTTGTCAAGAATCATGTGGTACAACATTTAATGATTGTCATAGGGGTCAAATAAGCAATGAAGAAACAATCAATATTAATAAGCATGTATCCTACCACCTTTACTTTCTCAACCTCCTCTCTGCACATAAGCCTTGGAAAAATAGAAAATACAGTGTTCCCTCGATTTTCGCGGGTTCGAACTTCGCGAAAAGTCTATACCATGGTTTTTCAAAAATATTAATTAAAAAATACTTTGCGGGTTTTCCCCCTATACCACGGTTTTTCCTGCCCGATGACGTCATATGTCATCACCAAACGTCCGTCCACCTTTAATAAATATGTTTTTAATAAACTTTAATAAAGAAACATGGTGAGTAATAATCTAAATGGTTGCTAAGGGAATGGGAAATTGCACTTTAGGGGTTTAAAGTGTTAAGGGAAGGCTTGTGATACTGTTCATAGCCAAAAATAATGTATTTACTTCTGCGTCTCTACTTCGTGGAAATTCGACTTTCGCGGGCAGTCTCGGAACGCATCCCCCGCAAAAGTCGAGGGAACACTGTATATCCTATTTTGTAATTAATTGGAAACACACTACTTCACTACTGGAGGATCTGCAGAAGTAGCCCACGTCCGTGAGCTTTGTAAGTTCCATCATAATTCGTCCACCCAGGATACCACAGCTGCTGTCTCTGGCATAATAAGGCTGTCCTTTAATTACTTTAATTACTTTTCAGAACTTGTTATTCTCCAGAAAATAGCTGCCATGATAAACTTCCACTGATCTTCAGTGATTTTCTTTGCTCTTAAGCCCATCTGAGAAATTACCACTCTTACCAGATCACCAGCAAGTCTCTTAAGAACTAATAGCTGTTTCCAACTTCAGTGGTACAAAATACAGTGATACCTCATCTTACAAACGCCTCGTCAAACAAACTTTTCGTGATTGTTTTGCCTCTTCTTACAAACTATTTTCACCTTACAAACCCACCGCCGTCGCTGGGATGCCCCGCCTCCAGACTTCCGTTGCCAGCAAAGCACCTGTTTTTGTGCTGTTGGGATTTCCCTTAGGCTCTCCTCCATGGGAAACCCCACCTCCGGACTTCCGTGTTTTTGTGATGCTGCAAAGGAATCCCAGCAGGGGAATCCCAGCAGCGCAAAAACAGGCACTTCGCTGGCAACGGAAGTTTGGAGGTGGAGTTTCCCAGCGAGGGGAGCCTCAGTGAAATCGCAGCATCGCAAAAACACAGAGGTCCGGAGGTGGGGTTTCGAGGACTCCGGTGTTTTTGCAATGCTGCGATTTCACTGATGCTCCCTTCGCTGGGAAACCCCAGCTCCAGACTTCCGTTGCTAGCGAAGCGCTCATTTTTGATATGCTGGGATTCCCCTGCTGGGATTCCCTTGCAGCATCGCAAAAACACAGAAGTCCAGAGGTGGGGTTTCCCATGGAGGGGAGCCTCAGGGGATTCCCAGCAGCACAAAAACGGGCGCTTCGGCTGGCAAAAGGGGTGAACTTTGGGCTTGCACACATTAATCGCTTTTCAATTGATTCCTACGGGAAACATTGTTTCATCTTACAAACTTTTCACCTTAAGAACCTCGTCCCGGAACCAATTAAGTTTGTAAGATAAGGTATCACTGTATTCTCACACAAGTTTGCTCTTTTTGCTTTTTCGCTTTTGGATGACAGTTCAAATCTGTATGCCCTCAGGTTATTCTTTGTTTTCCTTGCCTCTATCTCAACCTTACAGGCTTTCAAGTTTTCATCAGCGGAGAAAATGGATAATGTTCTCACACTCTTGCTGAAAAGTTCAATCATTTCTCATGATTTTAGCCGCTTTTCAAATGAAGTCACGGATCACGACCAGGAAACTGGTATGTACGTATATTATCCTTTGTTTGATTTGTTTCCTGAGAAGGTTCGTGCCGGGGTCATTTTTCATGTATGTTAATACAGGGCACACTTTGTGAGAACCTCAAGTTTCACAAAAGTGTCGACACTCACCCACCCACCCCCATCAAAAAATATAAAGAAGAGAGTGTTCATAATTTATTGGTTTTTGGCTAATAGTCGTTTCATCAATATTGTTTGGCTGGATTATAATATTAATTTATAGATTATTATTACATTATTACTATGAATGTTTTATGTTGTTTATTTATTTTATTTATTTATTTTGTCCAATACACAATGAGGGTTTTAGTGGGTGTATATCTATGTATACATAATAAAATACATGATGAAGGTTATAGAGGAGATACTCATAGTAAAATATATCTAAGAAATAATAGAAAAGAAGATAAAGTAATAGAACATATCAATGAAAGAATAGAAGAAGAGATATAGGAATAGAAGAAAGGTATAGGAGATATAGGAGAGCAATAGGACAGGGGACGGAAGGCACTCTAGTGCACTTGTACTCGCCCCTTACTGACCTCTTAGGAATCTGGATAGGTCAACCGTAGATAATCTAAGGGTAAAGTGTTGGGGGTTTGGGGATGACACTATGGAGTCCGGTAATGAGTTCCACGCTTCAACAACTCGGTTATTGAAGTCATATTTTTTACAGTCAAGTTTGGAGCGGTTAATATTAAGTTTAAATCTGTTGTGTGCTCTTGTGTTGTTGTGGTTGAAGCTGAAGTAGTCGCCGACAGGCAGGACGTTGCAGCATATGATCTTGTGGGCAATACTTAGATCTTGTTTTGTTCATTGATTATTTTATCTAAGGATGTCTTAATTGTTGATTTATGACTGCAAACATTCATAATCCTAGAAAGATTTGGAAAGATGTAACTGGAATAAATAAATAGCTTGAGACTGCCCAGGCCTAAGCGATTGGGGAAAAATATAAAAGGAGAAGTGAAGTGAAGAATTATGTTTAATGGTATATATTAGAAATATATTTCGCTGGCTGGCTGGCTGATTGACTGGCTGTTTTTAACATTAAACAGAAGCCCCTCATAATGCAATTCTTTTTTTTAAGATTTCACTGGTAAAATTGCCAAAAAAGCACTAAGAGTCACAAACTTAATTCTACGCAGCTTCTTTAGAAACACCGATCTACTAACCAGAGCATGCAAAACATTTGTCAGACCAATTCTTGAATACAGCTCACCTGTATAGAATCCACACTGCATAACAGACATTAATACAATTGAAGGAGTCCAGGAATACTTCACAAGAAGAGACCTCCACTCCTCCTCACGCAACAAATTAACTTACTCCTCTAGACTTCAATTACTTTAGAAAATTTACAGCTACACCGCCTCCGAACTGAATTAACTGTTGTTCATAAAGTCATACATCACAATGTACTCCCAGTTAGCGACTACTTCGCCTTTAACAACAACAACAACAACACAAGAGCATGCAATAGATACAAAGTAAATGTAAATCGCTCCAAACTAGACTGCAGAAAATGAATACGATTTCAGCAATAGAGTGGTCAACGCCTGGAATTCACTACCAGACTCTGTTGTTTCTTCCCCCAATCCCAAAATCTTCAACCTTACATTAACATATTGACAATCTGAGAAGTTTTCACCATAAATTTAAGCTACCCCCTACCATTAAATAGTGTTGAGCAACTAGAAATAAACAACATACATAAGTGCACTGGAGTGCCTTTCGTCCCCTGTCCAATTGTCTTTCCTTTCTTTCACCTATTTTATATATTCTCTTCCTTTCATATATCCTCTCCTCTAAGTTCACTTTCACCCTCTTTTATATTATCACATGTCTATTTTTCTTCCTATGTATTTGTGTATTGGACAAATGAATGAATGAATGAATGAATGAATGAATGAATGAATGAATGAATAAATAAATAAATAAATAACTGAATAGTGTTGAGCAACTAGAAATAAACAACCATAGTGTTTCCTATAACCCAGCCTCCTTGGCCCAAGATCTATAATAAATAAATAAATAAATCTGATTTAGCAATGCTGCAGTTCAGTATAAATTCAGACTATAAATTCTTCTGTAGGGGCAATAATCTTGGAGGAATAAATAAAGGTAAAGCAGTAACAATATTTTCTGACACTTTATTTGCAGATGTTCCTTGCTGGGTTGTTATCCAATTCATCTAGATTAAAAAAAGACTATAATGTGCGATGCACCTCATGCTGTGGTTGAACGGTGCTTTTCCTGAGATAATTGCTGTTCGTGCATTCAGATTTTCCCCATTGATACTGAAGATGTAGGTTTACAGGTCAAAAGTTATAATTAACAGTAATTATAGTGGGCTCTGAGCAAGGTGGCGATGGTAAGGAATAAAAGACTATTTGTTCAGGAAATGATCCTATCAGAAAAATGTTCATTTCTATTTAAAAAAGAAAAAATATACTTGTTGAGTTGACAGAGAAAATAATAGATGTATCTGGTTTTGTAGATAATGTTTAGAAATCTGAGAAACTCCCGTGCTGACACCAAGAAAATTATAATCTACCATAATAAACTATAATATGCAGACCCAATGAAATATAATATTGAAGCAAATCTTGGCTTCCAAGATTCGCCCACGTTTCTTCAACACTCCGTGGCTTGCATTGGCTGCCGATCAGTTTCCGGTCACAATTCAAAGTGTTGGTCATGACCTTTAAAGCCCTACATGGCAATGGACCAGATTACCTCCGGAACCGCCTGCTACCACACGAATCCCAGCGACCGATAAGGTCCCACAGAGTTGGCCTTCTCCGGGTCCCATCGACTAAACAATGTCGTTTGGCAGGCCCTAGGGGAAGAGCCTTCTCTGTGGCGGCCCTGGCCCTCTGGAACCAACTCCCCCCGGAGATTAAAACTGCCCCCACCCTCCCTGTCTTTTGTAAACTAGTCAAGACTCATTTATACCGCCAGGCATGGGGGAGTTGAGATATTCCTTCCCCCTAGGCCATTACAAGTTATGCATGGTATGTTTGTGTGTATGTTTGGTTTTATAATAAGGGTTTTTAGGTTTTTTTATTATTGGATTGTTACATGTTGTTTTTATCACTGTTGTTAGCCGCCCTGAGTCTACGGAGAGGGGCGGCATACAAATCCAATAAATTATTATTATTATTATTATTATTATTATTATTATTATTATTATCATTATTATTATTATTAATAATAATAATATAGCAAAGTTCACATTTCTTTCTATTGCCGTGTTATTGTTATTACATTGTGCAATTTATCCCTTGTCTTTTAAAATGTACGATCCCAAAGATGATGAATAAGAATTCAGTGTTTTATTGAGTAATGTTATTCCAGCTGACAACAATATGTGCCTTGTAATGAGCATTTAGTTTTGGCTTACTTTTTTCACAAGGACTCAAGTGACAAATAAAATGAACAGGCACAGTTCTTGACCTGTTTCATGACACCTTTTAACCATCTTCACATGTATAGAGCCTATTACAGAAGCCTTTAAATGGCCTATGTGATTAGCAAACTGATATTCTTAACACATTTTAGCTGTATTTGTTACTCTGTGCCATTGAAAGAAACAATTATCTTTCCAATTACCGCAGCACATCTCTTTAGAATTTTGTTCAACTAAGCAACAAAAAGACGAGTGTGCAATTAATACTCATGGATCATAAATATATATTAGACTTGTTTGTGGTGTTTGCACTATTTCCTTATTTCTATTAAGGCACCATAATTATTTATTCAGTTGTATTAAGTTGTAAGTGAACTTCCAAAGCATCATGATAAGTTCAAAAATCATTATTAATTTAAAAGGAATGGTAGCAGCATGTAAAAGGACACATATAATTTGTTTCTATGTGATTTTGGGTCCATCTTTACAGAAAATCAACTTGTGTTCATAGTTCCCTCTATGCTGAGCAGTGAGCAATCACTCACTTAAACATCATCATCAACTCAGAGTTTTCCAAACCTGCCCAGAAGCTGAGAGGGAAAGAGTGAGAGGGAAGGAGAGAGAGAGGAAGAGAGGAAGAGAGAGAAACAGATAGAAAAAAGAGAGGAAGGAAAAGAGAAAGAAAAAGAATGGGAGTAAGGAAGAGAGAAAGGAAATCAAAATCTAGTTTGAAACTAGCTTAACTATTTAAGTGGCATTTTGATATTGATAGAGTTGCCCTATTATGAGCTCACTGTTATAGACACACAGTATAGTATTTTATTTTGAAATTCTCTGAGGCAAAACAGGGTGGGCTTTTTATTTATTTGTTTGTTTGTTTGTTTATTTGTTTATTTGTTTGTTTGTTTATTATTTCTGTGCCGCCCAGTCCCAAAGGGACTGCCGCTCAGACACTATACTTTTCCGCCCCCCCCCCCCAAAAAAAAAAATTAGAGGGAACACTGCATCTGTTTGAACTGATCTAAGGGAATTTATTTATTTCTTTTGTCCAATACATAATACACATTGAAGAGAAAGATATGTAATAATATAAGTAAAGAAAAGAATAGAAGAAAAGATATAAAAGTGTAGGTGAACATATTTGAAAGGAAGAAAAGATAAATGAGATAAGGAGAGACAATTGAACAGGGGCCGGAAGGCACAGTGGTGCACTTATGCACGCCCCTTACTGACCTCTAAGGAACCTGGAGAGGTCAATCGTGGAGAGTCTAAGGGGAAAATGTTGGGGGTTAGGAGTTGACACTACTGAGTCAGGTAATGAGTTCCACGCTTCGACAACTCGGCTGCTGAAGTCATATTTTTTACAGTCAAGTTTGGAGCGGTTAATATTAAGTTTGAATCTGTTGCATGCTGTTTTGTGTGATGTTTTTGTGTTTTGTGTGATGTTTTTGTGATTTATATATATGCACATCTTTGTTTTTCTATCCAGATTCACAGTTAGAGGAACTTCCCACTCTTCTCCATTGTGCAGCTAAATTTGGATTAAAGAAACTTGCTGGAATTCTTCTCCAAGATCCCAAAGCCATTCAAGTGTGTAGAATTACTAACAAGTCTGGAGAAAGCCCAGCTCAGGTTGCAAAAAAGTATGGCCAGAAAGAAATTTGGAAGGTCCTTGAAGAGTTGGCAGTAAGTACCTGCTGTTACATATGGACATTACATTCATAGTATGTTATGAAATCAATGGGAACACTAGTTCCACTTTGTGAAATTTCATTGTGATAAAAGACGGAAAGAAATCTGTGGACAGACAGATTTGTGAATATTATATTTATTTATTTTATTTATTTATTGGATTTGTATGCCACCCCTCTCCGTAGACTCGGGGAGGCTAACAACAGTAATAAAAAAACCGCATGTAACAATCCAATACTAAAACAACTAAAAAACCCTTATTGTAAAACCAAACATACATACAAACGTACCATGCATAAATTGTAAAGGCCTAGGGGGGAAGAATATCTCAGTTCCCCCATGCCTGACGGCAGAGGTGGGTTTTAAGGAGCTTACAAAAGGCGAGGAGGGTGGGGGCAATTCTAATCTCCAGGGGGAGTTGGTTCCAGAGGGCCGGGGCCGCCACAGAGAAGGCTCTTCCCCTGGGTCCCGCCAAACGACATTGTTTAGTTGACAGGACCCGGAGAAGGCCCACTCTGTGGGACCTAACTGGTCACTGGTGCAGCAGAAGGTGGTCCCTGAGATAGTCTGGTCCGGTGCCATGAAGGGCTTTATAGGTCATAACCAACACTTTGAATTGTGACCGGAAACTGATCGGCAACCAATGCAGACTGCGGAGTGTTGGTGTGACATGGGCATATTTGGGAAAGCCCATGACTGCTCTCGCAGCTGCATTCTGCACGATCTGAAGTTTCCGAACACTTTTCAAAGGTAGCCCCATGTAGAGAGCGTTACAGTAGTCGAGCCTCGAGGTGATGAGGGCATGAGTGACTGTGAGTAGTGAGTCCCTATCCAGATACACAATCTATAAACACAATTTATAAACATTCGTTCTAATGATACATGCATTATACTGTTTCATGATAATTTGATATTTTTGCTTTTTGAATGAGAAGTCTAAAATGCATAATTATAGCGAATGAAATGTGTTATATGATCAACTATTATTTAGATTCTTTTGCATCAATTGCATGTTTGATTTTGCCAATTTAGTATTATAAAAAGTAATGGTATATTCTAACAAATTATATAGTATAACCAGAGAGGGGGTGTTTTCTTTTACATCACCAAATTTATCCTAAGTGTTATTGAAGGAAGGCAACCAACTTCTTCCTAAATTTCTAAAGGTTGGCATTAGGCAATGTAAGCAAACATAGTTTGTTTCTTGAAAATGTATTGATGGGCATTGATACAAATAAATTAACTGCCATTGCAGCATTAACCTCAAAAAATAGAGGAGGAGGGGAGAGGAAGAGAAAGGGGAGGGGGAGGGAGGGAGAGAGTGGAGGAGATGAGAAATAAAAGCAGACATATTACATCTTGAAGATGGTTCAATGTACAAAGTTATACAAACTATTGTACAAAGTTGCACAATATACAACTTTTATGATCAGAATTCTCTTTCATTGCTACCCAGACCCAAATGTGTAGCAATGAAAGAGAATTCACCATCTTTCAGCTGTGGCGAGGGGGGCATTTGCCCAGGTTTGCCTGGTGCTCCAGTTGCGGCCCTATTTGGACCGGGACTCACTGCTCACAGTCACTCATGCACTCATCACCTCGAGGTTCGACTACTGCAATGCTCTCTACATGGGGCTACCTTTGAAAAGTGTTCGGAAACTTCAGATCGTGCAGAATGCAGCTTCGAGAGCAATCATGGTCTTCCCCAGGTATGCCCATGTTACACCAACACTCCGCAGTCTGCATTGGTTGCCGATCAATTTCCGGTCACAATTCAAAGTGTTGGTTATGACCTATAAAGCCCTTCATGGCATCGGACCAGAATATCTCCGAGACCGCCTTCTGCTGCACGAATCCCAGCGACCGATTAAACAATGTCGGTTGGCAGGTCCCAGGGGAAGAGCCTTCTCTGTGGCGGCCCCAACTCTCTGGAACCAGCTCCCCCCAGAGATTAGAACTGCCCCTACCCTCCTTGCCTTTCGTAAACTCCTTAAAACCCACCTTTGTCATCAGGCATGGGGGAACTGAGATATTTCCCCCGGGCCTATATAATTTATGTAGGGTATGTTTAGAGGTATGTCTGCTTAAAAATTGGGGTTTTTAACTATTTTAAATTTTAAATTGTAAATTATTAGATTTGTCATGAACTGTTTTATTGTGTTGTGAGCCGCCCCGAGTCTACGGAGAGGGGTGGCATACAAATCTAATAAATAAATAAATAAATTCTGATCATAAAAGTTTTGATTGAAAATAACTTTGTAAAGGGCAAGTTTTCAACTGAACCTCCATCACTCATTGATTCATCCTTCTGACCAAAGAGATACCCAACGAATGCTAGAAAAAATGTATGGAATCAAAGCAGGGGTGGGCTACTACCCGGATGGGGGGGAACGCAGTGGTGTAGTGAAAATGGAGCTGCACCCCAGAGCACCCAATTTGCATTGAAAGATGTTGAAAGAAAATGCAGGGTGTCCTGCATAAGCCACGCTCACAGTGTGGTAGTAAAACTTTTGGTAGCCCTTCACTGAATCAAAGTATCCATTGGAGAAATCATTGGTTGCCGATTGCTTTCCGAATGCAATTTAAAGTGTTGGTTATGACCTATGGTGTTGGTTATAACCATACGGCCTTCAGGTCCCACAGATTCAGCCTTCTCCAGATGCCGACAATTAGACAATGTTGCTTGGTGGGGCCTAGAGGAAGAGCCTTCTCAGTGTGGGCCCCGCCCTCTGGGACCAGCTCCCCCAGAAATTCGTACTGCTCCCACCCTCCTCGCCTTCCGCAAGAGCTTGAACACCCACTTGTGCCAACAGGCCTGGGACCATTAGTTATTAGCCCCTGGTTAATGAATGGAACACATGTTTATTGTCTGAATGAAAGTGATTGATTTTAAGAAAAAGAGATTTTAGATTTGTTTAATTTGATAATTGGATTTAAGATATTTTATTGTTTTTATATGTTGTAAGCCGCCCTGAGTCCGTGGAGAGGGACGGCATATAAATCAAATAAGTAAGGAAAGAAAGAAAGAAAGAAAGAAAAGAGAGAGAGAGAAAGAAAGAAGGAAGGAAGGAAGGAAAGAAGGAAGGAAGGAAAAGAGAGAGAGAAGGAAGGAAGAAAGAAAGAAAGAAAGAAAGAAGGAAGGAAGGAAGGAAGGAAGGAAAAGAGAGAGAGAAAGAGGAGGAAGGAAGGAAGGAAGGAAGGAAGGAAGGAAGGAAGGAAGGAAGGAAGGAAGGAAGAAAGAAAGAAAGAAAGACAGACAGACAACATACAGTATGTTACATATTGAGTAAATCAGCCCATGGCAATAGCCATGAAACTCTTCTCCCCCACCAAAAAAAAAGTGCCCAAAATTTAAACTAAAAATTATCCAGCTAATTTTCGTCTCAGAAACTGGTTTAATTTAAAACATTGATTTCCTTCCATTAGTTCATATGCTTAAAACAATTATAGTTCTTTCTCTTCATAGTAGTTACTTGGGCTGCCAAGAAAATGAGGAGATGGACATTTGGCTGGATATTTTTTTTTTAACTTTGGACCTTTTTTGCCAGCATAATTAAACTAAAAGGTAGAATTATGTGCAGCTGCCAAATGGTTATCAGTAAAGCTGGCAGTTTTTAAACATCAGGTTGTAGCATTTTTGTGGCGTTTATTTTAAATTCTGTACCATTACGTTAGACATTTGCACCCAATCCTTTTCAACGAGAGTTTTTGTACGAGGTATGAACCAACATTCTCAAAAGAGGAGGTAGAAAAAGGTCCACAGAAGAAAATAATAGTTGCCCGCACTCCCTTTCTTTGTTACTTTTCTACCACTGCTAATTTTACATTACAGGCCATGTGAAAATTCTGGTAACCAATTTTTTTTTTAATCCAAGTCATCTGAGAAAGTTATTATATTTTTATTAATTTTTAACAAGTTTAATAGACACACAACATAAAACAGTGCATAGTGAAATGTGCCCACCACCCCAACACACACACAAAACCCATCACAAATTAGGGGTGTTTCTTATATAATCCACTTTAAGCCAAGAGCAATATATCTATTTACATATTATAGAGTGATTCCAATTTATTTCTTATAGCTTGGTCTCAGATTCTACTCATCATATATTTATTTATTTATTTATTTATTTATTTGTATTTATGTATTTATGTATTTATTTATTTATGTATGTATGTATGTATGTATGTATGTATTTATTTATTTATTTATTTATTTATTTATTTATTTATTTATTTATTTAGTTATTTAGTTATTTAGTTATTTAGTTATTTAGTTATTTAGTTATTTAGTTATTTAGTTATTTAGTTATTTAGTTATTTAGTTATTTAGTTATTTAGTTATTTAGTTATTTAGTTATTTAGTTATTTAGTTATTTAGTTATTTAGTTATTTAGTTATTTAGTTATTTATTCGATTTTTATGCCGCCCTTCTCCTTAGACTCAGGGCGGCTTACAACATGTTAGCAATAGCACTTTTTTAACAGAGCTAGGCTATTGCCCCCACAATCCGGGTCCTCATTTTACCCACCTCGGAAGGATGGAAGGCTGAGTCAACCTTGAGCCGGTGATGAGATTTGAACCGCTGACCTTCAGATCTACAAGTCAGCTTCAGTGCCCTGCAGTACAGCACTCTACCTGCTGTGCCACCCCGGCTTTTATATCTATATATCGTCTTACCTTGTCCCACCGTCCCATCAGTTGTCCCAATTTAATTTCATTATCCAAATTTATCCTTTTATCCATAATTTCAAATTGAATATGGTCCACCATGTACCTATACCAGTTTTGCATTGTCCATTTTGTCGCATCCTTCCAACCCAAAACTATTACCGCCTGAGCGCTTTCTATTGCTGCTTTTTTTATTTCTCTAAATTCTACCATCGCATTTCTTTTAACTAGTACTGCTATTTCCTTAGTGATTGTCCATTGTATATTTAAGATTCTATTAATGTCCTCTTGCACTTTTTGCCAAAATTCCTGCACTATCGGGCATTCCCAAAACATATGCATAAACACTCCTTTATCTTGACACCCGTGCCAACAAATACCCCTGACATTCTGCTGAAAGTGTGTGAGTTGAACGGGAGTAAAATACCACTTATGTAATATTTTCCTTCTCATTTCCCTGATTCTTGTATTTTTAATTTTCCTTATATTTCCTACTATATTTTCCATCTCTTGTACCTCTACTTGTATCTCATTTTGCCACCATTTAGTCAGTCCTTTAATCGTGTCCCCGTCTGACTGCACTAGCAACTTATATATATTGGTTGCTTGCGCCTTTATACCCTCACTTTTTTCTCTTATTATTTTCTTTAACCCTGTCTCCTCCCTCAATAGTACTTCTTTATTCTCCCTTTCATTAAGATATTTACATATTTGCCAGACCCATCCTAGACTACTGCTCATCTGTCTGGAACCCATACCACATCTCAGACATCAACACCCTTGAAAATGTCCAAAGATATTTCACCAGAAGAGCCCTTCACTCCTCCACTCGAAACAAAATATCCTACGAAAATAGACTAACAATCCTGGGTCTAGAAAGCCTAGAACTACGGCGCCTAAAGCACGATTTGAGTATTACCCACAAGATCATATGCTGCAACATCCTACCGGTCAATGACTACTTCAGCTTCAACCGCAACAACACAAGAGCACGCAACAGATTCAAACTTAATACGAACCGCTCCAAACTTGACTGTAAAAAATATGATTTCAACAATCGAGTTATCGAAGCGTGGAACTCATTACCGGACTCAATTGTGTCAACCCCTAACCCCCAACATTTCTCCCTTAGACTCTCCACGATTGACCTCTCCAGGTTCCTAAGAGGCCAGTAAGGGGCGTACATAAGTGCACTGGTGTGCCTTTCGTCCCCTGTCCAATTGTCTTTCCTTTCTCTCACTTATCATATATATTTTCTTTCTTTCATATATCCTCTCCTCTAAGTTCACTTTACCCTTATATATATATTACTACATGTCTATTTTTCTTCCTATGCATTTGTATATTGGACAAATGAATAAATAAATAAATATTGCATTTATTTGTAGCCATCTTCCCTTACCTAACCACCATTCTATATGGTTTCTACTTGGCCTACCATCCTTCTCATATAACTGTTGGATCTTAGTTATTCCTCTTCCCTTAAACTCTCCTAAACTGTCATTGCTTTATGTAATAAATAGAGATAATGAAACAAATTTAAATCGGGTTATAGGCATCTGAGAAAGTTAATACATTGCGACACAGTGCAATAAGGGATTGTTTGTGTGGGAGCTGGCATCTGCCGGGATCAACTACCATCTCGTTACCTCCCCCAGCAATTCCATTTTGCTTGTCTTCATTATTCCAAGAGAAAAATAGTCTCTATTCCAACCTCTCTACAATGGGAAATTAATTGGAAGAAGTCGTTGCGCAACATAATATATGTGTGGCTATTTCTTAATTCCAAAGCTAAGAGACACAGCACAACAGATCTTTAAAAAGATCTTTAAGCAGAAGGGTTGGGCCAAGAAGGATTGTGATATAGGTTAATGGAAAATAGCTGTTGAGCATATTGGCTTAGAAGTGGAAATCTACTTTAGAAATGGAATGGAAAATTCTGATATACAATATACTACTAAAAAGTAATGTTTTGATTTATCGTGTGGCATCTGAGTCTTCTACTGTCCTACAAATGGATCACTTACTGTGTTCTTCATAATCAGAGCAAAGTACATTGGTACCTAAGAACGCCTCTACTTACGAATTTTTCTAGATAAGAACTGGGTGTTCAAGATCTTCTCAAGAACCATTTTCCACTTACAAACCTGAGCCTCCGAAACTGTAACCGAAAAAGGCAGGGAGAAGCCTCTTTGGGGCCTCTCGAGGAATCTCCTGGGAGGAAATAGAGCCAGAAAAGGCAGGGAGAAGCCTCCATGGGGCCTCTCTAGGAATCTCCTGGGAGGAAACAGAGCCAGAAAAGGCAGGGAGAAGCCTCTGTGGGGCCTCTCTAGGAATCTCCTGGGAGGAAACAGAGCCAGAAAAGGCAGGGAGAAGCCTCCGTGGGGCCTCTCTAGGAATCTCCTGGAGGAAACAGAGCCAGAAAAGGCAGGGAGAAGCCTCCGTGGGGCCTCTCTAGGAATCTCCTGGAGGAAACAGAGCCAGAAAAGGCAGGGAGAAGCCTCCGTGGGGCCTCTCTAGGAATATCCTAGGAGGAAACAGGACCTCCACCCTCCCTATGGTTTTCCCCAATCACACACATTCTTTGATTTTACATTGATTCCTATGGGAAAAATTGCTTCTTCTTACAAACATTTCTACTTAAGAACCTGATCACGGAACAGATTAAGTTCGTAAGTAGAGGTACCACTCTATATCCAAATCAATTTATACAAACTCAAATATTTAACTCCAGGATATAAGATCAAATTAGATCTGCAGATCCTTCTCTACTGGAAATCAAAATGAATTATTGGGTGGGAATTCACCACCTGAACAAAACAGCTGATCCTTGTCATCTTCCTTAGTTCATTAAAGATTGCAAAATGCTTTTTTTTTGCTATGCTAATATAATGGGCAGGGATGGGGAGAAGTCGTTTTTCTTTCCATATGGCCTTGAGCCCAACAAACAGCTCAGCTTAATCTGCTTCCAAGAATTTCCCATTAGAATTTTAAAGCTGATCCTCAGATAGAACTTACATAAAACGAACATCAGGGTTCGCTTTTTATATTGTGAAATAGTTCAAGAAGATACAAAATATTCAGGGTCCCCAAAGTCACACAAGAAATTGGCAGAGGTAGAAAGCCTACCTCAAAAAGAAGCCGAACAGTATTAAGATGTTACTGTTGATCAAAGGACAAGGAGATTCGGGTTCAAATGTCTGTTCAATCATGAAGCTCATTGGAGAACTGTCTGTCTTCAGGCTTTGAACGTCTCTCTTATGGAAATGAGATAAGAGGAAGTCACTATGAATTATGTATACTCACACTGAAGTTCTGTTCTGAGGCTCTACCTTCCTTCAGATTGTCACATTAGGGGCAACACTCCAGAAAGAAAAAAATCCCTGAACAGATTTTAAAAGTAGATGTGCAACCAAAACAATTTGTTTATTTAGTATTATTAAATACACTTAGCCTGAAAAGTTTCGCTTGTTTGTTTTTAAAAAAAATAATAATACCGACTATCATGTAGATGACTTTTGCATTTCCTGATAATGAACAACATTATTTCAGTTTGATATTTTTCCCAAAGCTTTGCAAATATTTTAATTTTTCTGCTAATAATATAGGTCTAGTTACAGCATCTATATATTTTCAGTACGTATTTTTGCTATTATCTTTAATAGTGTTGGGCGAACCCAACGAAGTTCAGGTTCGGCGAACTCTGGTAACTATATTCTTCTCTTATGGCAAAAAATGAGAACTCAGAACTGGTATCTTCTTTTCTGACTAATACATTTTATTATAAGTCAGGAAAGATGCGACCAGACTCCTAATTTTATCAGACCGTGATGAAATTAAGATCAGGGCAAGAAGGCCTCACCTACAGTTCTGGAGACCTCGCCTACAAAAAGATATTGACAAAATTGAACGGGTCCAAAGACGGGCTAAAAGAATGGTGGAAGGTCTTAAGCATAAAACGTATCAGGAAAGACTTCATGAACTCAATCTGTATAGTCTGGAGGACAGAAGGAAAAGGGGGGACATGATCGAAACATTTAAATATGTCAAAGGGTTAAATAAGGTCCAGGAGGGAAGTGTTTTTAATAGGAAAGTGAACACAAGAACAAGGGGACACAATCTGAGGTTAGTTGGGGGAAAGATCAAAAGCAACGTGAGAAAATATTATTTTACTGAAAGAGTAGTAGATCCTTGGAACAAACTTCCAGCAGACGTATTCGGTAAATCCACAGTAACTGAATTTAAAAATGCCTGGGATAAACATATATCCATCGTAAGATAAAATACAGTAAATAGTATAAGGGCAGACTAGATGGATCATGAGGTCTTTTTCTGCCGTCACTCTTCTGTGTTTCTATATTTCTGAGATCAAACAATGCTTCCTATTGTTACTCTGGCATCTTCTTGGCAGAAAGCATAAAGAAGAATCAATGCCTAGCAACAACGGGTAATACAAATAGCACCAATTTTTTTCAGAAGAGAAGACAGTAGTAGTAGCTGGCCTACTGTGATTGCGCAACATCAATTGAACAGGATTTTTATAGCATCTCCATGGTTTGCTACCTCTACCGTGTGCATTGTTAGACTATTTGCAGACAGAGTTCAAAAGCACCCTCGGTCAAAGGAGTCTTATTTGTGTTGTATTCTTTCTTCTAACCCTGCTTCGTTCGATCATCCTGTTTCTTATTGGCAGTTTTGCACCTCCACCTAGAGTCAGTCCCACAAGACCTTATAGTGGATTCATTAGAGTTGTGGTGACATCCATTCTAATTACAAAAAAAGTAATTAAAATGTAGTTCAGGACTTTCCCAAATGTGCCCTGATTGGTATGTGGGCAATAAACATCTATCTGTGTTTTCCAAAGCTGCCAGTGAAAATTGCTTATTGGAACAGAAAGAGAACATTAAAGAAAAAACAAAGAAAAAAAGCATTAAATCCGAGGTCCCTTCCAATTCCATTATTCTATGTTTTATGTTTAAAGTCCAAGAGAGACAATGAGAATGACTGGTTTAAAAAAAAGGTACAACTTATTTATTCATTCATTCATTCATTCATTCATTCATTCATTCATTCATTTATTTGTTGGATTTGTATGCCGTCCCTCTCCGCAGACTCGGGGAGTGTTTTTTGTCAGACAGTGACAAAAAACAGCATGTAACAATCCAATACTAAACAACTAAGAAACCCCTTATTATAAAACCAAACATACATACAAACAAACATACCATGCGTAAATTGTAAGGCCTGGGGGGAAGAATATCTCAGTTCCCCCATGCCTGACGGCAGAGGTGGGTTTTAAGAAGCTTACGAAAGGCAAGGAGGGTAGGGGCAATTCTAATCTCTGGGGGGAGTTGGTTCCAAAGGGCCACCACAGAGAAGGCTCTTCCCCTGGGTCCGCCAAACGACATTGTTTGGTTCAGTGATTTTCAACCTTTTTTGAGCCGCGGCACATTTTTTACATTTACAAAACCATGGGGCACATTGAGTGGGGGTGGGATGGGGGGTGGCTAAAAAAAGTTTGGACAAAAAAATATCTCTCTCTTCCTCCCTTTCGCTCTATTTCTCTCTCCCTCCCTCCTTCTCTCTCTCCCTTCCTTTTTTTTCTCTCTCTCTCCATCCCTTTCTTTCTCTCTTCCTTCTTTCCTCTTTTTTGCTCTCTTTCTCTCTCCCTCCCTACCTCCCTCTATGTCTTTCTCTCTCCCACCTACCCTTCCTCTCTCTCTCTCTTGCTTTCTTTTTTCTCTCTCTTTCTCTCTCTCTTGCTTTCTTTCTCTCTTTCTCTCTTGTTTTCTTTCTCTCTCTCGCTTGCTTGCTTTCTCTCTCTCTTGCTCTTTCTTTCTTTCTCTCTTTCTCTCTCTCTTTCTCTCTTGTTTTTTTTCTCTCTCTGAGCTTTGCGGCACACCTGGCCATGTCTCGCGGCACACTAGTGTGCCACGGCACACTGGTTGAAAAAGTTAACAATGGGACCCGGAGGAGGCCTACTCTTTGGGATCTAACTGGTCGCTGGGATTCGTGCAGCAGAAGGCGGTCCCTGAGATAATCTGGTCCGGTGTCATGAAGGGCTTTATAGGTCATAACCAACACTCATATTACTTTAACACTGATTTTAACAGGCAGGTTATTTCAAGTATTGGATAGTACTGTTCTTCCACAACTCATATTCACCAATGGACGATTCTAACCCGGTTCTTAAGCTAAGGATCAATAGAAAATTATTTCTACCTTTTGCTACACAATTTATCACTGGGCTTCCTGGCAGAACTATAACCAAGCAGTAATTCCCTAGATCTATAAATACTGAGATTGTAAGGTAAAAAGAGATGGAAAAATTCATGTATTAAAACTTCTTGAAACTTCTGTGTTGGGAGCTACATACTTCCAAATATCAGTTGTTAAAGGAAGCTTGGTAGAAGAAAGGTATGACTTTTTATCCTGTCTACAAGCGTCTGAAGCCATTGATAGAAATGCTGGACCAAAGTCACCCTAGGTAATTTGATCCAGCATAATATTTATTTTTATTTATTTTATTTATTTATTTTGTCCAATACGCAATACATATTGAAGAGAATAGACATGAAGTATTATATATAAAGAGAAGATATAAAAATAGAGGAGAAGATATATGAAGGAAGAAAAGATATATGATATATGAGATAAGGAGAGACAATTGGACAGGCAGGCTAGTGCACTTATGTACGCCCCTTACTGACCTCTTAGGAACCTGGAGAAGTCAATCGTGGATAGTCTAAGGGAGAAATGTTGGGGGTTAGGGGTTGACACTACTGAGTCTGGTAATGAGTTCCACGCTTTGACAACTCGATGGCTAAAGTCATATTTTTTACAGTCAAGCTTGGAGCGATTAATATTAAGTTTGAATTTGTTGCGTGCTCTTGTGTTATTGCGGTTGAAGCTGAAGTAGTCATTGACAGGCAGGACGTTGCAGCATATGATTTTGTGGACAATACTTAGATCGTGTTTTAGGGGTCGTAGTTCTAAGCTTTCTAGACCCAGGATTGATAGTTTGCTTTCGTAGGGCATTCTGTTTCGAGTGGAGGAGTGAAGGGTATCTTTGGACATTTTCTAGGGTGTTGATGTCCAAGATGTGGTATGGGTTCCAGACAAATGAACTGTATTCAAGGATGGGTCTGGCAAACGTTTTGTAGGCTCTGGTGAGTAGTGTGAGATTGCCGGAGCAGAATCTGCGGAGGATCAGGTTAACAACTCTAGAAGCAATATAGTAACTGAATGAAGAAAAAAAAGGCCTTGGAAACCAGAAAACCTCTTCCATTTAACAAATTGTATTGATAAAATCCACCTAGCCAAATTTCAAAATTAAAATGGAAAGATAAATTAATAGCGACAGTGCCTTTTCTCTGGTGGCACACAATGCATATATCTCCCTTCCAAAGCATGAAATCAAACATTTATTTGTTTCTTTCCTTCTTTGGCATCAGTTAATCTTCTTTTTAAATACGCTGGGCCATCTGCTATGTGTTTGATTTTATTTGATTTTAATTAGCTGTTAAATAAGTTTTTATTTTATTTCTGGTTCCGTAGTTTTAGATTCAATTGTTATATCAGTCTGTCATGATCCACTTTATGGGCGATATTATATGGATATAAATATTACATATGTGTTTCATAGCTTGCCAAAGCAGCAATTTGAGTCTGGTTTGATGCTGGTTATTTCTGATTCTGTATCCTCTTTCCAATCTTAGTTAAAGAAAAAATCCCTCTCTCTTTCTCTCTGTGTCTCTCTGTCTCCTCTTCCCCTCCCATAACAGAAAAAAACAACAAATATCATTAGCAAAGGTTAGGGCACAGGTTGATCTGCTGGGACTATATAGAAATTCTTCCCAGCTATGGCCTTCTTCTTTTTTATTATTATTATTTGCTTCTTGCAAATCCAGACAATCAATCCAGACAAGACGGAGTGGCTGTGGGTCTTGCCTCCCAAGGACAATTCTATCTGTCCATCCATTACCCTGGGGAGGGAATTATTGACCCCCTCAGAGAGGGTCCGCAACTTGGGCATCCTCCTCGATCCACAGCTCACATTAGAGAAAAATCTTTCAGCTGTGGCGAGGGGGGCATTCGCCCAGGTTCGCCTGGTGCGCCAGTTGCAGCCCTATTTGGACCAGGAGTCACTGCTCCCAGTCACTCATGCCCTCATCACCTCGAGGCTCGACTACTGTAATGCTCTCTACATGGGGCTACCTCTGAAAAGTGTTCGGAAACTTCAGATCGTGCAGAATGCAGCTGCGAGAGCAATTATGGGCTTCTCTAAGTATGCCCATATCACTCCAACACTCCGCAGTCTGCATTGGCTGCCGATCAGTTTCCAGTCACAATTCAAAGTGTTGGTTATGACCTATAAAGCCCTTCATGGCACCGGACCAGAATATCTCCGGGACCGCCTTCTGCCGCACGAATCCCAGCAACCGGTTCGGTCCCACAGAGTTGGCCTTCTCCGGGTCCCATCGACTAAACAATGTCGTCTGGCGGGACTCAGGGGAAGAGCCTTGTCTGTGGCGGCTCCGACCCTCTGGAACCAGCTCCCCCCTGAGATTAGGATTGCCCCCACCCTCCTTGCCTTTCGCAGACTCCTTAAAACCCACCTCTGCCATCAGGCATGGGGGAATTGAAACATCTCCCCTTTGCCCATGTTGTTTTGGTGTTAGATTGATTGTGTGCTTGTTTTTTAATATTCTGGGGTTGTTTTTTATGAATTTTTTAGCTTAAAATTGTAATTGGATTGGTGGGTATTGGATTTGCTATTATGTATTGTTTTTACTTTGTTGTGAGCCTCCCCGAGTTTGCGGAGAGGGGCGGCATATAAATCCAATAAATCTAATCTAATCTAATCAAACAGCACTAAATAGGGTCAGCCTTGCTTTACCTTAAAATCAGACTCAAAAATCGCCACCATGATAAATAGTTTTTCTTTCCCGTGTTCTAATTTCCTGACAAAAATTCTCATTTTAAAAATATTTTGAAAGTCTCCATCAGGATAGACTTCCTTGATGTCTTTCAGTATTTTATATCTGTTTCCCAAGAGGTTCCCAACCAAAACAATCCATAATTCAGGTCTCTGATGGGAAGAGAATCCAACCCCAAAAGATGAAGTAATAATTATCTAAGATCCCTTAAGCCCTAGTGTGGCATCAATAAATTACAAAGCTTGCTGACTACCACGAGAACTAAGTGATTTATAGCCATCAAGAGCGTAGTACGCCAAACAGCATAATCATATAATAGGCCTCAGACCTTGGGTAGATCACTAATTGGTTTCATTTGTCTTAGTAGCAATAATATTATTTCTTCAACTAACTGCATTAAAGCTCAGAAATGTGCATTCCCCTATGACAGGGGTATCATTTGATTTCATGGCATCGGACCAGAATATCTCTGGGACCGCCTTCTGCCACACGAATCCCAGCGACCAGTTAGGTCCCACAGAGTTGGCCTTCTCCGGGTCCCGTTGACAAAACAATGTCGTCTGGCGGGACCCAGGGAAAGAGCCTTCTCTGTGACGGCACCGACCCTCTGGAATCAACTCCCCCCCCCGGAGATTAGGATTGCCCCCACCCTCCTTGCCTTTCGCAAACTCCTTAAAACCCACCTCTGCCGTCAGGCATGGGGAAAATGATTCCCCTGGGCCGTTTCCGCTTTACGTATAGTTTGTATGAGACGTATGATTGTTTTTTTTATATTAGGGGTTTTAAATTGTTGTAACCATTGGATTTGTACTGTTTTGTTGTTGTGAGCCGCTCCGAGTCTCTGGAGAGGGGTGGCATACAAATCTAATGAATAAGTAAGTAAGTAAGTAAATAAGTAAATAAGTAAATAAATAAGTAAATAAGTAAATAAGTAAATAAGTAAATAAGTAAATAAGTAAATAAGTAAATAAGTAAATAAGTAAATAAGTAAATAAGTAAATAAGTAAGTAAGTAAGTAAGTAAATAAATCATAATCATCATCATCATAATCATCATAATCATCATAATCATCATAATCATCATAATCATCATAATCATCATAATCATCATAATCATCATAATCATCATAATCATCATAATCATCATAATCATCATAATAATAAGGAGTGACAATTTGTCACCTCGCTGACGGGACAGTTTGCTTTGCGGTTCCCATGCTCTCCTTCCTGGGTCGCCCCCCTCCCTCAGGTTGGGTAGCTAGGAGAACGGGTGCTGCCAGAAGCATAAACGCTGCCAGCATCACTTCCACCCACGCCTTCTGCTTGCACTTCAGGCGGGAGGTGGCCGCGTGAGGCTGGAGGGGAGCCGGGCAGGAGAGAGGGAAGCTTGTCTGAGCCCAGGAAGGAGGAAAGAGGAAAAAAGCAAGGAGCGCAGATGCAGCAGCAGGGGGAAAAGGGAGATCAGAGTCGAGCCAAGTAATCCAGGAAGTGACAGCTGCACACGCATCTTCATTTCCGACAATGGAAGTGCGTTCCACCCTATCCTGCCTGCTGCCCACCCCTGGCTATAGCTCTATAGCCAGGGGTTATAAATGATTTTTAATTATTAGATTTGTTATATATTGTACTATTATTGTTGTGAGCCGCCCCAAGACTACGGAGAGGGGCGGCATACAAATCTAATTAATAATAATAATAATAATAATAATAATAATTATTATTATTATTATTATTATTATTATTATTATTATTATTATTATTATTTTATTTACTTACTTACTTACTTACTTACTTACTTACTTACTTACTTACTTACTTACTTACTTACTTACTTACTTACTTATTGGATTTGTATGCCGCCCCTCTCCGTAGACTCCGGGCGGCTAACAACAATAATTTATTTATTTATTTATTACTTGGATTTGTATGCCGCCCCTCTCCGAAGACTCGGGGCGGCTCACAACATGTAAAAACAAATCATAAGTAATCATAATAAATAATAAAAAACATCATGTAAATCCAATACTAAAACAACTAAAAAACCCTTATTGTAAAACCAAACATACATACAAACAAACATAACATGCATAAATTGTAAAGGCCTAGGGGGGAAGAATATCTCAGTTCCCCCATGCCTAATGGCAAAGGTGGGTTTTAAGGAGCTTACGAAAGGCGAGGGTGGGGGCAATTCTAATCTCCGGGGGGGAGTTGGTTTCAGAGGGCCGGGGCTGCCACAGAGAAGGCTCTTCCCCTGGGCCCCACCAAACAACATTGTTTAGTTGATGGGACCCGGAGAAGGCCAACTCTGTGGGACCTAACTGGTTGCTGGGATTCGTGCAGCGGTCCCGAAGATATTCTGGTTCGATGCCATGAAGGGCTTTATAGGTCATAACCAACACTTTGAATTGTGACCGGAAACAATAATCTATAAGGATTATATTTTCAGTGACCAGAAATAAAATCATTTTTTCTGATATGACTTGTTTAATTTTTGCACAACATGTTCACACAATTTAATGTACTGTGCAAACCATGCTATGGTATGTGAACCACAGAGCATAGTTTAGTGCAATGATTGGGCTTAGCCAATTGTGTGTTTTACTCAGGAAAACATGGTCTGAAAGTAAATAAAATCCATGCACATACAACATAGTCTTTTTTTCAGATGAATTGGGACTTCAGCCCCAATGCCAGATTATTCTTTTAAGTTTCATTCTAGGCTCCATAGCTTTGCAAAATGTATTTCCTTTCTGGATGATCTATTGTTGCAAGGCTTGAGGACGATCTGCCTAATTAAGCAATAAATAACTCTTGCAGAAAAACGTGATGCATCGCTTTAAAGCTACACATAATTCTGCTAGTTTAATTTGCAAAACCCAGAGTGAATAAAAGTGAGAAGGGAATAAAGCTGTGTTTTCCTCCCAGCACATAAAAGATATAGGCATAGATTTTTAGAATGTTTCGCATTACATCATTCACAATTGATTGTAGGTATTTAAAACACACCATTTTGTACTTCAGACCAACATATTAATGACTGTATGGCCATTTAGAAAATGAAGAATGAGACTCTGAGTGGGGATTTATGCGTAAGAGATTAGCCAATGACAAATTCCACTGACTATTTATTTATTTATTTATATTCATTTGTCCAATACACAAATACATAGGAAGAAAAATAGACATGTGATAATATAAAAGAGGGTGAAAGTGAACTTAGAGGAGAGGATATATGAAAGGAAGAGAATATATATGATAAGTGAGAGAAAGGAAAGACAATTGGACAGGGGACGAAAGGCACACCAGTGCACTTATGTACGCCCCTTACTGGCCTCTTAGGAACCTGGAGAGGTCAATCGTGGAGAGTCTAAGGGAGAAATGTTGGGGGTTAGGGGTTGACACAATTGAGTCCGGTAAAGAGTTCCACGCTTCGATAACTCTATTGTTGAAATCATATTTTTTACAGTCAAGTTTGAAGCTGTTTGTGTTAAGTTTGAATCTGTTGCGTGCTCTTGTGTTATTGCGGTTGAAGCTGAAGTAGTCATTGACCAGTAGGACGTTCCCAAACAACCCAAAGAAAAGACTGTTTGAAGAAAGACCAGAGGAATCAATATATCTCAGTAGCAGTGCCTGAGCTCTATTAAGTGCACCCTTTCCTGACAATAACTGATAACTGACAAGTTATAATTCCTTATAGTACTTGTAGTTTCCTATGATGAAATTAAAGGAACAAATGAAAGGCCGAAAATGGGATATTTCTATGTCTGGTGCCCAGCCATCACTCTACTTCTGTTGGAAAAAATATCCAGCTTCGGTTCCAAGCCAGGAGAAAGACACTGGAGACGAATCCCAGTGACCAGTTAGGTCCCACAGAGTTGGCCTTCTCCGGGTCCCGTCAACTAAACAATGTCGGTTGGCGGGGCCTAGGGGAAGAGCCTTCTCTGTGGCGGCCCCGACCCTTTGGAACCAACTCCCCCCAGATATCAGAGTTGCCCCCACCCTCCTAGCCTTTCGTAAGCTCCTTAAAACCCACCTCTGTTGTCAGGCATGGGGGAATTGACATGTTCCTTCTCCCTAGGCTTATAAAATTTATGTATGGTACGCTAGTGTGTATGATTGGTTTTAACTTGTGGGGTTTTTAAAATTAATTTAAATATTGGATTTGTTGTACATTGTGTTGTTGTTGCTGTGAGCCGCCCCGAGTCTGCGGAGAGGGGCGGCATACAAATCTGATTAAACTTAAACTTAAACTTAAACTTAAAATGGAGGCTGGAGGCTGATTGGAAACGGGGTCCATTTATTGATGAAGCAGAACCACCAAGTACATGGGATTCTGGGTAGCTGAGTTGAGAGTGAGTGGTTTTTATACCTTCTGTTGAGCTCTGAATTTGAGCTTCCTGTTCCTGTGCAAGAACCTGTATTCTATTGGCTGTTGTCAGACTCCCATGAAGCCAGGTCGGAGTCACGTTCGTCTGAGCTTAGTTTGGCTGAAGTTTGGAGGGTGATGCAATGTAATAATGCTTCAGTTGTTGTCTCCTAGGCATCACTCTACACATGCGTGGATGTGTCATTAATTCTTGTTCAGAATCCAGGGATGATACAGATGATTGACCTCCTCCTGGGCTGTCTGCCAAACTCCCCTCTTCCTTGTCACTCATGCTTCCTTGGTCAGAGGAGGCTTCGTCGGCAGATTCCATCGGGAGCAAAACAGGCCTGCGGCATGTGGATGTTTCCCCCACCTCCACCTGCACATTCCTTGGGGCAGGAGCTGGGCCAGAGCTAACCGCAACAGACTCTCACCTCAGTTGTGGCCAGGAAGGTTTTAGCACAAGTTCAGTTAATAAGGCAGTTGCACCCCTTCCTGGACTAAGTGGCCCTCTTCTTGATCACTCAGATCTTAGTCACTTCTCAGTTGGCCTACAGCTGTTTATTTTATGTGCTCTTTAAAGCCCTTCATGGCACTGGACCAGAATATCTCCGGGACCGCCTCCTGCCGCACGAATCCCAGCGACCGATTAGGTCCCACAGAGTGGGCCTTCTCCGGGTCCCGTCAACTAAACAATGTCAGTTGGCGGGCCCCAGGGGAAGAGCCTTCTCTGTGGCAGCACCGGCTCTCTGGAACCAACTCCCCCCAGAGATTAGAACTGCCCCTACTCTTCCTGCCTTCCGTAAACTCCTTAAAACCCACCTTTGCCGTCAGGCATGGGGGAATTGAAACACCTCCCCCGGGCTTGTTCAATTTTATACATGGTATGCTTGTGTGTGTGTCTGTTAGTATATGGGGTTCTTTTAAATCTTTAAATATTTTAAAGCTATTTGAATTATTTATGATTTGTTATATCTTGTTGTGAGCCGCCCCGAGTCTTCGGAGAGGGGCGGCATACAAATCTAAATAATAAATAAAATAAATAAATAAGACCACTGAGAAATTACAGCTGTTCTAGAATGCAATATCCCAAAGAAATCATGGACTTTCAATATCCATTTGTACGTTTTATTATGGTTCTTGATTTATTATCATATATTTATTATGTTTTAATTGCATATTGATCTTAACTGCTTTCAGTAAGATGGATTAAACAGCAAGACATAAGGAAAGGAACGGTTCTTAAAATGTTAACATTCCTTAGCTCAGTCTGGTAAAGTAAAGTAAGTAAAATCTCCTGAGAAGGAGCTTCTCAGCTGTGCTTCAGATGAGGGCGGGCTGACACAGAATGCTGGACTCAATGGGCTTTGGCCTGTTTCAGCATGGTTCTTCTTATGCTCTTAAGTTCTTATGGCTTTGCGTGCCACCTGTGGCACCCGTGCCTTAGGTCAGTGATTTTCAACCTTTTTTGAGCCGCGGCACATTTTTTACATTTACGAAACCCTGGGGCACATTGAGCAGGGGGGACGGCTAAAAAAAGGTTGGACAAAAAAATTCTCTCTCTCTTTTCCTCCCCTTCACTCTATTTCTTTCTCCCTCCCTCTTTCTCTCCCTTCCTTCCTCTTTCTTTCTCTCTCTCTCCATCCCTCTTTCTTTCTCTTCCTTCCTTCCTCTCTTTTTGCTCTCTCTCCCTCCCTCCCTCCCTCCCTCCCTCTATGTCTTTATCTCGCTCTCCTTCCCTCCCTCCCCTCTCTCTTGCTTTCTTTCTCTCTCTTGCTCTCTCTCTCTTGCTCTCTTTTGCTTTCTTTCTCTCTCTATCTTGCTTTCTTTCTCTCTTGCTTTCTTTCTCTCTCTCTTGTTCTCTCTCTCTCTTTCTCTCTTTTGCTTTCTTTCTCTCTCTCTCTCTTTCTTTCTCTCTTTCTCTCTTTCTTTCTTTCTTTCTCTCTTTCTTTCTCTCTCTCTTGCTTTCTCTCTCTCTTGCTTTCTCTCTCTCTTGCTTTCTTTCTCTCTTGCTTTCTCTCTCTCTTGCTTTCTTTCTCTCTTGCTTTCTCTCTCTCTTGCTTTCTTTCTCTCTGAGCTTCGCGGCACACCTGACCATGTCTCGCGGCACACTAGTGTGCCACGGCACACTGGTTGAAAAACACTGCCTTAGGTTCACCATCACTGCCCTACACCATTTTTGAGAGATTCTTCTTGAAAGCTTCCAATGATAAAGTTCCCACAACTTCTGAAAATTTGCATCTTGTTAACAAGTGGGCAAAAATGGTGGCCTGAAAACCCAGCATTATTTTTATAGGAGTAAACAGGTTTTGGAAGCACAGCTAGAAAGAGCCAGAATGTTTGAAGTTTTGTTGGGGAAAGGGGGGATGAAGTTTGAAACCCTTGCAGTGCCTGAGGTTCCAAACTGAACCTAAATTGATGAGGTTAAAAAAGAGTGGCTCATTTTATATATGCTTGTATATATAACAGCGTCGGTTTGAGAAAGGTTGAGATATAAATTAGAGGTATCTCATTAGCAACTTCAGCTACCGCATAAAATAGATGGAGGAAGTGTTTACTGCTTTTCAGCCCCGGGGTTGATTTTTTTTTTTCCTTTCGTGATATGCTAATTTTGTCCATGACAATAATGGGAAGGGAAATTGATTAGCCTATTCCAAGAGTTGCAGAGTTGATGGGCCCTGAATAGATTCTTTCTAAGGAAGGCAGCAGCTGACAGCTCCGCTGAGTTAATGTGGGGATGTTCGTGTTAAGATTGTGTTCTGAAATTAGCTGAGGACTGTAAAGTCATGCATCCTGTCACTCTCACATACAGTGATACCTTGTCTTACAAACTTAATTGGTTCTGGGACAAGGTTCTTAAGGTGAAAAGTTTGTAAGACGAAACAATGTTTCCCATAGGAATCAATGGAAAAGCGATTAATGCGTGCAAGCCCAAAATTCAGCCCTTTTGCCAGCCGAAGCGCCCGTTTCTGTGCTGCTGGGATTCCCCTGAGGGTCCCCTCCATGGGAAACTCCACCTCTGGACTTCTGTGTTTTTGCAATGCTGCACGGGAATCCCAGCAGGGGAATCCCAGCAGCACAAAAATGAGTGCTTCGCTGGCAACGGAAGTCTGGAGGTGGGGTTTCCCAGCGAAGGGAGCATCAGTGAAAACGCAGCATCACAAAAACACCGAAACCTCACCTTCGGACCTCTATGTTTTTGAGATGCTGCAATTCCCCTGAGGCTGCCCTCACTGGGAAACCCCACCTCCAGATTTCCATTGCCAGTGAAGTGCCCGTTTTTGTGCTGCTGGGATTCCCCTGAGGGTCCCCTCCATGGGAAACTCCACCTCCGGACTTCTGTGTTTTTACGATGCTGCAATTTCGCTGAGGCTCCCCTCGCTGGGAAACCCCACCTCCAGTCTTCCGTTGCCAACGCAGCACGTGTTTTTGTGCTGCTGGGATTCCCCTGCTAGGATTCCCCTGCAGCATCATAAAAACACGGAAGTCCAGAGGTGAGGTTTCCCATGGAGGGGACACTCAGGGGAATCCCAGCAGTGCAAAAACGGGTGCTTCGTTGGCAATGGAAGTCCAGAGCCGGGGCATCCCGGTGGCGGCGGTGGGTTTGTAAGGTGAAAATAGTTTGTAAGAAGAGGAAAAAAAATCTTAAACCCCGAGTTTGTATCTCGAAAGGTTTGTAAGATGAGGCGTTTGTAAGATGAGGTATCACTGTATATCCATTTTTCTATAGCTGCCTAATTTAGTAGCCAAACCATCTTGTTCATGTCCTCGGAGAAACATTTTTTTTCTCCTAGAACGTCCAATAATTTAATATTTAATAAGGCAGAAAACGTGAACACATTTGTAGTGGTTAAAAAAGATAGGTTGAAAAGAAATCTGATTTGAGGCTGAACTCGTGGCAAAGATGCCATAGAAATTATTCAACAGTATTGCCAGTTGCTGATTATGGTGTTAATTTTTTTTAAAAAAAGCTAGTAAACCATCGTCAGCAAAATTGCAAAGTGCAAACCTGTAGAAAATGCAGTGAGCACAATTTGATCAATAAAGCTGCTGCCTCTGAATATAAATTATGTAGATTGCTTTCACTCTCTGTTCTCAATGAGGAATTAAAAGGTTAGCAAGATACAGGGTGTCTGGGAAAGTAATTTGCAAAATCCTGTTTTTTAAAAAAAAAACATTATTTTTAATTAAGACTAAAATGTACAGGCTCTTGGTATACTTTAACTTTGCCATAATTTCCAATGGAGACCCATTTGAAAGATATCTGGCTCTTGTGTAAATACATTTCTGCCATTCTTCATAGAATAATGGTTGGTATTTATATTTTCACGCAATGAAAGTTTCTTTTTTGAGAAACTTTCCCAAGCAATACAGTAGAACTGATCTTTCCATGCTATTTGGGTCCTATTCTTTTTAATATGTTGGTGAGTGACATAGGGGAAGGTTTGGTAGGGAAGGTTTGCCTATTTGCCGATGACTCTAAAGTGTGCAATAGGGTTGATATTCCTGGAGGGGTCTGTAATTTGGTAAATGATTTAGCTTTACTAGATAAATGGTCAAAGCAATGGAAACTGCAGTTTAATGTTTCCAAATGTAAAATAATGCACTTGGGGAAAAGGAATCCTCAATCTGAGTATTGTATTGGCAGTTCTGTGTTAGCAAAAACTTCAGAAGAGAAGGATTTAGGGGTAGTGATTTCTGACAGTCTCAAAATGGGTGAGCAGTGTGGTCGGGCAGTAGGCAAAGCAAGTAGGATGCTTGGCTGCATAGCTAGAGGTATAACAAGCAGGAAGAGGGAGATTGTGATCCCCTTATATCGAGCGCTGGTGAGACCACATTTGGAGTACTGTGTTCAGTTCTGGAGACCTCACCTACAAAAAGATATTGACAAAATTGAACGGGTCCAAAGACGGGCTACAAGAATGGTGGAAGGTCTTAAGCATAAAACGTATCAGGAAAGACTTCATGAACTCAATCTGTATAGTCTGGAGGACAGAAGGAAAAGGGGGGACAGGATCGAAATATTTAAATATGTTAAAGGGTTAAATAAGGTCCAGGAGGGAAGTGTTTTTCATAGGAAAGTGAACACAAGAACAAGGGGACCCAATCTGAAGTTAGTTGGGGGAAAGATCAAAAGCAACATGAGAAAATATTATTTTACTGAAAGAGTAGTCGATCCTTGGAACAAACTTCCAGCAGACGTGGTAGATAAACCCACAGTAACTGAATTTAAACATGCCTGGGATAAACATATATCCATTGTAAGATAAAATACAGGAAATAGTATAAGGGCAGACTAGATGGACCATGAGGTCTTTTTCTGCCGTCAGTCTTCTATGGTTCTATGTTTCTATCTGAGTTTCTTCCAGCTGCATTTTTGTTTCAATAGAAAATAAGTAAACATAATGCTTATACCAGATATCGGTTAGGAAATAGTACTTTGCTGTCAATTTCCCTTGAACCTTATGAATCTTTGTACTGATTAGGCTAATGGGCTTAAGCATATTGCAACTAACATTAATAAAACAAGGGAGAAATGTTTCAAAAATGATGCATGAGTCAGACTTAATATGCTACATTTCACTGGGATACCACTGGGATTAAGCATGGCCAGGTTTTTGCCTTTAATTTACTTTCCTGCATCCTCAAAAGGTTTTTGATTTTCAGTGAACTTGGCAAAAGTACACTTATCTTCAGGCAGTGAATAAGGAACGGAGAGCTAGCCATAAGAATACTTTGCATCCTTCTTGATCTCCAGCTAACAAATACTGCACTCAGTCTGCCCTTTCTCTACATCAAAGATGCTATTGACTGAAACGGATTTAAGTTGAAAATAGCAACATGAAAAGAGATTTTTGCACACATAAAAATCTGGAAGTTAATTTGCCTTGCTTGCAAAATACATTGTTCCCTCGCGTTTCGTGGGGGATGCGTTCCGAGACCGCCCGCGTAAGTCGAATTTCCGCGAAGTAGAGATGCGGAAGTAAATACACTATTTTTGGCTATGAATAGTATCACATGCCATCCCTTAACACTTTAAACCCCTAAATTGCAATTTTCCATTCCCTAGCAACCATTCAGATTATTACTCACCATGTTTATTTATTAAAGTTTATTTAAAAAAATATTTATTAAAAGCAGACGAAAGTTTGGCGATGACATATGACATCATCGGGTGGGAAAAAATGTGGCCTAGGGAAAAAACCCGCAAAGTACTTTTTAATTAATATTTTTGAAAACCTGTGGTATAGACTTTTTGCGAAGTTCGAACCCGCGAAAATCGAGGGAACACTGTACTTAG